>NC_048585.1:51327585-51628419 GCF_013265735.2 Oncorhynchus mykiss | reverse complement strand
GAGGAAGAGGGGGAGGGAGGGAGTCAGAGAGAGAGAGGAAGAGGGGGAGGGAGGGAGTCAGAGAGAGAGAGGAAGAGGGGGAGGGAGGGAGTCAGAGAGAGAGAAAGGAAGAGGGGGAGGGAGGGAGTCAGAGAAAGAGAGAGGAAGAGAGGGAGGGAGGGAGTCAGAAAGAGAGAGAGGGAGAGAGAGATAAAGGGCTATTAAGATGAAGAGATGGGGAAACTTTCTCAAGGTGACTGCCACAGATAACGACAAACATACAAATGAGTCCTGGAAGTGTTTTAGCTGTGAATGTAAAAAGGGTTGAACTGCTAGTGTATGGCCTAGTCTTACATAACAACCTATTCTTTATGGTTACATAACACAGAGAGAGAGAGAGATGGGGGAGAGAGAGAGATGGGGGAGAGAGAGAGATGGGGGAGAGAGAGATGGGGGAGAAAGAGAGATGGGGGAGCGAGAGAGATGGAGGAGAGAGATGAGGGAGAGAGAGAGATGGGGGAGAGAGAGAGATGGGGACTAGAGAGAGATGGGGGAGAGAGATGAGGGAGAGAGAGAGATGGGGGAGCGAGATGAATGAGAGAGAGAGATGGGGGAGAGAGAGAGATGGGGGAGAGAGAGAGATGGGGGAGAGAGAGAGATGGGGGAGAAAGAGAGATGGGGGAGCGAGAGAGATGGGGGAGAGAGATGAGGGAGAGAGAGAGATGGGGGAGAGAGAGAGATGGGGACTAGAGAGAGATGGGGGAGAGAGAGAGATGGGGGAGAGAGAGAGATGGGGGAGAAAGAGAGATGAGAGAGAGAGAGAGAGAGAGAGAGAGAGAGAGAGAGAGAGAGAGAGAGAGAGAGAGAGGGGAGGGAGGGAGATGGGGTGAGAGAGAGATGGGGGAGGGAGAGAGAGAGGGAGGGAGGGAGATGGGGCAAGAGAGAGAGAGAGAGAGAGAGATGGGGGAGGGAGAGAGAGAGAGAGAGAGGGAGGGAGGGAGGGAGATGGGCGAGAGAGAGAGAGAGACCCCTGACTAACTCAATCTCATTATGCCCATTCTAACATTCATTTCCTAGTTCTGATTAGCGTCATGCAGTCATTTCCGCTATCATCCGGGCATCCCCCTATATGTAGCATGACGTAAGGATGACATGGTACACTATGTAAATCCATCCCTGTGGGTTAAGCAGTGATACAGGCCACTTTCACTTTAAGAAATGAAACATTTATTTTCAATGTATATTTTCATGCCAATATATCCACATACCTACTTCAGTTTTTGTCTCTCTCCATTGACTCCACCGTAAAACCGAAATTATACAGAATTATTCCTTGTAAACTAAATAATTGTCATCCTCTACCAATCCCCCGTCTACCCCCGTCTACTGGCAGTCATGATTGGCTCCTTCGTTCGTCATTACACTTCCTCCTGGTCTTTTCTGGCATCACACTTAGAGGGATAATAAAGAGATGGAGTAGTGGAGGGGTAAAGATAGGGGGATAAGAGAGGAGAGAAAGTAAGACTGTCAGTCCTACTAATGGAACCGTTGTTCTATCCGTGAGCCACTTAGGGAAGAAATGCAGGGAACCAATCCATGAAAAACGTATTCTTCTGTCTTTTACTTCTCTCCGTCTTAATTGACTTTTCTGATGTGTAAAAAAATAAAAAATAGCCAACTTGACATCTTCAACAGACTCTTTGATCACAAAGCACCTCAAGCCCTTGGAGATCATTCAGGTTCCCCGTCTTCTTGTTTTCATGAGCTATTGCTATTTCATTCTTACCCGTTTGTTATTCTATCGTTCATTTTCTACCTTTGCCACTCTCTTTCTTCATGTCTTTCTCTCACACTTTAGTTTTGTCTGATCGACGGCAAAGCCCCCTTAGGGACGGACTGATAACCCCAGCACACACCTATACACACACACAGACGCACGGGGCGTCTGTGTGTGTGGTTCACATTCCCTGTACGGATATTTCCACATTTCCCCTCTGAAATGCTCTCTGTAGCCTAGGTTTTTACGTCCCATTTCTGACACCAATGTACAATATATTTTGATGGAAATATAGGCTAGGGCCTACAGTTATGACTAGTAAGATCAGGTGGTCAGGAACAACTCTTGGCCCTTCTTATAACAGTAACACCTGACTCTAAAACCCTACTGGACGCAACATTTGACCAAAAAGTCATGTTATGCAACCAAATTTGGAATGATAGACTTGTGGATCCTCCTACAACTCTGCCTAAAGCTTTTAAAGGGAAAACACAGAGAGGTGTGTATTCCACCACAGAGAGGTGTGTATTCCACCACAGAGAGGTGTGTAATTCTACCACAGAGAGGTGTGTATTCCACCACAGAGAGGTGTGTAATTCTACCACAGAGAGGTGTGTAATTCTACCACAGAGAGGTGTGTATTCCACCACACAGAGGTGTGTAATTCCACCACAGATAGGTGTGTAATTCTACCACAGATAGGTGTGTAATTCTACCACAGAGAGGTGTGCATTCCACCACAGAGAGGTGTGTAATTCTACCACAGAGAGGTGTGTAATTCTACCACAGAGAGGTGTGTATTTCACCACACAGAGGTGTGTAATTCCACCACACAGAGGTGTGTAATTCCACCACAGAGAGATGTGTATTCCACCACACAGAGGTGTGTATTCCACCACAGAGAGGTGTGTATTCCACCACAGAGAGGTTTGTATTCCGCCACAGAGAGGTGTGTAATTCTACCACAGAGAGGTGTGTATTCCACCACACAGAGGTGTGTAATTCCACCACAGAGAGGTGTGTATTCCACCACAGAGAGGTGTGTATTCCACCACACAGAGGTGTGTATTCCACCACATTAGAGGTGTGTATTCCACCACAGAGAGGTGTGTAATTCCACCACAGAGAGGTGTGTATTCTACCACAGAGAGGTGTGTATTCCACCACAGAGAGGTGTGTAATTCCACCACAGATAGGTGTGTAATTCTACCACAGAGAGGTGTGTATTCCACCACACAGAGGTGTGTAATTCCACCACAGAGAGATGTGTATTCCACCACACAGAGGTGTGTATTCCACCACAGAGAGGTGTGTATTCCACCACAGAGAGGTTTGTATTCCGCCACAGAGAGGTGTGTATTGCACCACAGAGAGGTGTGTAATTCCACCACAGAGAGGTGTGTATTCCACCACAGAGAGGTGTGTATTCCACCACAGAGAGGTGTGTACTGTTCCTGAGCCATCTTCCCCTCTCCCTTCATTTCATTGTTACTGTATGGGCATGACCTCTCCCAGTTATACGGGATTATGGTTATTTTCCATCCAGAGATATTCTGCATTTTACATCATCATGATGATGTGGCCGGTGACCACTTTTTCTTGAAAGTCCAATATCTTGAAAACTTGACGGCTGACATGCAAAACATTTTGGGACTGTATCAACAGTGGACTAATGAAAACAAAAGATTGTTTTTGAGTGGAGTCTCCCTTTTAATGGAACGGCCATTAAAATGTCATTATGGCAACACAGAAATCACCTTTAAAAAGCAGCGATTCCCGCCGGCTGCTTTGTGTAATGGAGGTGATACATTCCCCAGTGCTGGCGAGAGAGAAGAAGAAGCCCTAATGTTGAGGAACATTAATGCTAATCTCTCTGTATTCTAATCTCTCACAAATTATGTTTCCTCCATGCTCTTCCCCTCTGCTAATACGCAAAAACAAGATTCATTTCCCAGAGAAAAGAATTGCCCAGTGGAACATTGAATTAATTCTTGATGAAAAAGGTAATGCAATTAGCCTTAGCGCTTCATTGTGGGCGGGCAGTGTTGTGGCGGGAAAAGTCCTCAGCTACTGTTCACTGCACTCTGTTAGCATTTGGCTAACCTCCGCCATTTTGTTGCTTTTCTCTGGGAGTAAAACGGTGGTTTGATAAAGTGGCATCAATCATCAATTGCCACCATGGCTGCTTGTTCTCAGCTATTCAATAGTGGATGTAGACACAGGAAGCCAGGTAGGGTATGGATTCTCTGGACAGTCAATAACTTTAATTGATTGATGAAGTGCCAAGGAGCCATGTACCCTTTTGAAGGCCTGAGATTGACATCCCTGCGGTACACTAAGGGATGTAGGTCACCGCTCCATCAGTTTTCCCCCATCAAAGTAGCTGTTTAATGTCAACAATTCAACTCAATGGATATGTATGTTGTATTTAAGCCTCTGTTTTAGTGGGTGCAGTAGGTGACACTATTCAAAATGAACAAGCTTCAGTCACCCGACAGACAGCTTGATTGGTTACATGTGGCTCAGCCACTGTTGAGCCCTTAAAGGCATTAATCGTGCTCCGAGCACAACCAGTGACAACATCACAATTAGGGTCTTAATCGTCCATGTCAACCAATTGCACTTCCCGTTGAATAACGTTACTATTTTATCCCGCCGAAGTGCGTGTTAGAATGCACAAATTT
The DNA here is from genome assembly GCF_013265735.2 of Oncorhynchus mykiss. Taxonomy (NCBI): domain Eukaryota; kingdom Metazoa; phylum Chordata; class Actinopteri; order Salmoniformes; family Salmonidae; genus Oncorhynchus; species Oncorhynchus mykiss. The sequence continues at coordinate 51,623,979 of NC_048585.1, read as the reverse complement.
GACTGTGATTACACAACTCATTAATTTACATCCCAACCTCTTGCTCTTATTTACTCCATTAACTCAATACTTTAGTCCTTTTAACATTTTAGCAGCTATTTTTAAATATTCCTAAAATATTGAATGAATAATTCAAACAGTGCTCCAAGCTAAAGCCATGGTTGAACCTCACAAAATGGTGCCATGTGGGGAAGGTTTTCCGCTAAATAAATCCACATAGCTAACTAGATAAAGCAATCAATGGAGATGTTTGCAAAATGTGGGGGTCTGGAGCGGACAGATAGCGGCGTGCTGCGCGCCGCGACCCACTCCAGCAAATGAGCTTGACCCCTTGTGTCAAACCAGGAAGTGCTGTGGGAAAAGGCACGGACAGGGGGCCAATGGGAATGAACCGTCTGTCATACCACAGCAGTGAACAGGCACAGTCAAAACAAAAACTCTCCCTTGGTGTCCCTCTCTCCACTGTATTCTACAGTAGTTATGTCAACTCCCTCCACCATGGTTACTACAAGGAGAGGGGAGAGGAGAGGAGGGAAGGGGGGGTAAAGAGGGATGTGAGAGGAGAGAGAGAGAGGTGGGTAGACTGTAATAAAGTTGAAGCAGTAGGAGGCTGTCAACACTAATAGATGGGAGAGAGAGAGAGAGAGCGAGAGAGAGAGAGAGAGAGAGAGAGAGGTAGAGAAGGAGAGTAGAGGGAGAGGAGGAGAGTAGAGGGAGAGGGAGAGGAGGAGAGTAGAGGTAGAGGGAGAGGAGGAGAGTAGAGTGGAGGAGAGTAGAGGAGGAGAGTAGAGAGAGAGGAGGAGATGGAGAGGAGGAGAGAGAGAGAGAGAGAGAGAGAGGGGTAGAGGAGGAGAGTAGTTGTAGAGGGAGAGGAGGAGAGTAGAGAAGAGGAGTGTAGAGAGAGAGGATGAGATGGAGAGGAGGAGAGAGAGAGAGAGGTAGAGGAGGAGAGTAGAGGTAAAGGGAGAGGAGGAGAGTAGAGGTAGAGTAGAGAGTAGAGAGGAGGAGAGTAGAGGTAGAGGAGGAGAGTAGAGGTAAAGGAGGAGAGAGAGAGAGAGAGAGAGAGAGAGAGAGAGAGAGAGAGAGAGAGAGAGGACCTAAAGAGGGTGGTGAATGTTAAATGTAATAGAGTAGTCCATTCTACACTCTACCTGGCTGAAGCATGACTGCCCACCATTATGCCCCAACAGTGATCAGAACACACACTGGGTCACTGGCCACTGCAGGTACCTGTCATGCTGGAGAAGGTTTATGTTGGACAGACTTTATGGAAATACATACTTGGATAGCCCTTTCATTAATGTTTAGTAGACCTGGGTTGCTGAACTACACAAAAGTGATGGGCAATCTTTTCTGAGATCTGAAAATAATGTGGCGACAGCTTCCGGAGATAATGCTGACTGTAGGCTTTAGCTAAGGTTGATAACATGGTCCTAAGCTCCACCGGAAGACCTGGACCCAGGTTTGAAACCTGCTTGTTCATATACAGACACTGGACACACCTTTCACCTGTACACACTGAACACAGATGAAACATGTTCTCTCCCTATAACCCTCTCTCCCTCTCTCTCTGTGTCTCTCTGTCTCTCTCTCTCTCTCTCTCCTAGGAACAGGGAAGGATCGGCGTCATCTTCAACGTGGGAACAGATGACATTGTCATCGAGGAGAGCGCGGTGATGGTGAGCGACGGCAAATACCACGTGGTGCGCTTCACACGCAGTGGTGGCAACGCTACCCTGCAGGTGGACAGCCAGCCCGTCATCGAACGCTTCCCCTCAGGTAGGACCGTAGGGAGGGAGGGAGGGAGGGAGGGAGGGAGGGAGGGAGGGAGGGAGGGAAGGAAGGAAGGAGTGAGGGAGGGATTAAAGTATCAGATGAACTAAAGGAATACAGTGGGAGAGAAAGTGAGAGAGTAAAATAATATGGTTGTTTTGTTGCAGGGCATCATCTTCTATGAGTCAGTATACCACCCAGTCATGTATTACATAGCAGTCCTACTGCTACTTAATCATGAATAGCCAATGACAAGTAAAATGGTTGGTCATATTAGATATATTGGTTATATTATTGTTGCCAAAACAAAAACTCTCACTTGGTGTCTCTCCCCTGTATTCTACAGTAGTTATGTCAACTCCCTCCACCATGGTGACTACAAGGAAGACATTTTCTGTTTCTGATCCCTGATCATACTGAGCTGGATCTATCCACACTGTTAGAACCATTATCCAGGAAGGCAAGGAATGATTCAGTAATGGTTGAATTGTCATATTAATAATGATGCTTTTCTTACACACCAATGGGTGTTTCACTAGCCTGGGGACCCGTCTCTTCAGCTAACCGACTCCCTGTAGTCCATGTCATGTGTCTTTGGCAAGGACAAGGAGTGGAATGTTAGCTAAAGAGACTGGTTCTCACAGTGTTTCAGAATCATTCAGAAAGGTCTGATTCAAATTGAGGGTTTTCTCCAGTAAAAGTTTGAGCTCGCTGGTTGATTCTCCTGTTGCGTGCCTGTTGTCTCATTCTATAGCGCCAATTACTACTGTCTCTAGGGAATTCATGGTTGGATAAGAAAAAGTTCACAAAAGTTTGTTTATGGTTAACTCTAAGAAAATACACCCACTCCACAGTATGAAATCCCAAACCCTGCCTCTGTGGAGTGATATCCAGGAGTAACACTGCCTCTCTCTCCTCTCTGAAAAGTAATTGAAGTTAAAGTTTAACATGGTTAAGGTAAGGTTTAAGGTTAGGGTTTAGGTAAGGGTTAAGGTTAGGCTAGGGATGTCTCAAGGATCCCGAATAGGTCCATGTATCACAACCAGGAAGAATAGAACGCCAAATAGAACACAGAAGAATAGAACACAGAAGATTAGAACACAGAAGAATAGAACACAGAAGAATAGAACACAGGATAGAACACAGAATAGAACGCAGAATAGAACACAGAAGAATAGAACACTGAATAATAGAACACAGAAGAATAGAACACAGAAGAATAGAACACTGAATAATAGAACACTGAATAATAGAACACGGAATAATAGAACACGGAAGAATAGAACACAGAAGAATAGAACGCTGAAAAATAGAACACAGGAGAATAGAACGCTGAAGAATAGAACACAGAAGAATAGAATGCTGAAGAGTAGAACACAGAAGAATAGAACACAGACGAATAAAACACTGAATAATATAACACTGAATATAACACAGAATAATATAACACAGAAAGATAAAACACAGAAGAATAAAACACAGAAGAAAAAAACACAGAAGAATAGAACACAGAAGAATAGAACACAGAATAGAACATCGAATAGAACACAAAATAGAACACAGAAGAATAGAACACAGAATAGAACACCAAATAGAACACAGAAGAATAGAACACAGAAGAATAGAACACTAAATAGAACACTGAATAGAACACAGAAGAATAGAACACTAAATAGAACACAGAAGAATAGAACACTGAATAGAACACAGAAGAATAGAACACTGAATAATAGAACATTGAATAGAACACTGAATAGAACACTGAATAGAACACAGAAGAATAGAACACAGAAGAATAGAACACTAAATAGAACACTGAATAGAACACAGAAGAATAGAACACTAAATAGAACACAGAAGAATAGAACACTGAATAGAACACAGAAGAATAGAACACTGAATAATATAACACTGAATAATTGAACACAGAAGAATAGAACACAGAAGAATAGAACACTGAATAGAACACTGAATAGAACACTGAAGAATCGAACACAGAAGAATCAAACACAGAAGAATAGAACACAGAAGAATAGAACACAGAAGAATAGAACACCGAATAGAACACCAAATAGAACACAGAAGAATAGAACACAGAAGAATAGAACACTGAATAAAACACTGAATAGAACACTGAAGAATCGAACACAGAAGAATCGAACACAGAAGAATAGAACACCGAATAGAACACTGAATAGAACACAGAAGAATAGAACACTGACTAGAACACTGAAGAATAGAACACATAAGAATAGAACACCGAAGAATAGAACACAGAAGGATAGAACACTGAATAGAACACAGAACAATAGAACACTAAATAGAACACTGAATAGAACAAAGAAGAATAGAACACTGAATAATAGAACACTGAATAATAGAACACAGAAGAATAGAACACAGAATAATAGAACACAGAATAATAGAACACAGGAGAATAGAACACAGAAGAATAGAACACAGAAGAATAGAACACTGAATAATAGAACACAGAAGAATAGAACACTGAATAATAGAACACGGAAGAATAGAACACTGAATAATAGAACACTGAATAATAGAACACAGAAGAATAGAACACAGAAGAATAGAACACAGAAGAATAGAACGCTGAATAATAGAACACAGGAGAATAGAACGCTGAATAATAGAACACAGAAGAATAGAACACAGAAGAATAGAACACTGAATAATAGAACACTGAATAATAGAACACAGAAGAATAGAACACAGAAGAATAGAATGTTGAAGAGTAGAACACAGAAGAATAGAACACAGAAGAATAGAACACAGATGAATAGAACACTGAATAATAGAACACTGAATAATATAACACAGAAGAATAGAACACAGAAGAATAGAATGCTGAATAATAGAACACAGGAGAATAGAACACTGAATAATAGAACACAGAAGAATAGAACACAGAAGAATAGAACACTGAATAATAGAACACAGAAGAATAGAACACAGAAGTATAGAATGCTGAAGAGTAGAACACAGAAGAATAGAACACAGAAGAATAGAACACAGAAGAATAAAACACCGAATAGAACATCAAATAGAACACAAAATAGAACACAGAAGAATAGAACACAGAATAGAACACCAAATAGAACACCGAAGAATAGAACACAGAAGAATAGAACACTGAATCGAACACTGAATAGAACACTGAATAGAACACAGAAGAGAACACAGAAGAATAGAACACTGAATAGAACACAGAAGAATAGAACACAGAAGAATAGAACACTCAATAGAACACAGAATAATAGAACACTAAATAGAACACAGAAGAATAGAACACTTAATAGAACACAGAAGAATAGAACACTGAATAGAACACAGAAGAATAGAACATTGAATAATAGAACACTGAAGAATAGAACACAGAAGAATAGAATGCAGAAGAATAGAACGCAGAAGAATAGAACACAGAAGAATAGAACACAGAAGAATAGAACACAGAAGAATAGAACACTGAATAGAACACAGAAGAATAAAACACAGAAGAATAAAACACAGAACAATAGAGCACAGAACAATAGAACACAGCAGAATAGAACACAGAAGAATAGAACACTGAAGAATAAAACACAGAAGAATAAAACACAGAACAATAGAACACAGAAGAATAGAACACAGAACAATAGAACACAGACCAATGGAACATAGAACAGTAGAACACAGAAGAATAGAACACAGAAGAATAGAACACTGAATAGAACACAGAATAATAAAACACAGAACAATAGAACACAGAAGAATAAAATAGAGAAGAATAGAACACAGAACAATATAACACAGAACAATAGAACACAGAACAATAGAACACAGAAGAATAGACCACTGAATAGAACACAGAAGAATAAAACACAGAAGAATAAAACACAGAAGAATAAAACACAGAAGAATAGAACACAGAAGAATAGGACACTGAATAGAACACAGAAGAATAGAACACAGTAGCCGGGCAGCCTGTTGACACCAGCATGTTATCTCTGACTTTCATTTCCTTGTAATTGAATTCGGAGGCCTCTTTTCTTCCTCTGTTGTTGTTGTTGTTGTTGTTGTTGTTGTCGGCGTTGTTATTTTGTCAGTCGAGCGTTTCTCTTTTTCTCTCCCCTCCTGCTGATCGAGGTTTTAGAGTTTGTTTGTTTGTCGGTTTAGTTGTTGGGGCTGATGCTATTGTTGCGTTGTGTGTTTGGGGTGGGGTGGAGGAGGAGGAGGAGGAGATGAGGGGGTTTGAGGGGAACGGGGGTGCGCTAGGCAGATTATCTTTACTCATTTATGTTGGCTACATACACAGTATATTTAGAGTGGCTCTTTGAAGGTTCCCTGTCTGTCTGTCTGTCTCAAGTCTTCCTGAGGAAAAGCGGAGCTGCTGCGCATTAGGAGTGCAAAGCTCTGATGGGACGGAGGGATAGAAGAAAGGAGGTAGGAAGGGGGACTTCTAATTAACCCAGGGGGTGTGTGAAGTGAAATAGGGGAGAGGGGTACATTTTAAGAAGGAGGAAGAATGGCGTCGGAACAGAAGTCTGTGACACAAATTATTATTAATCCACTGAGTTTGTCTGAAGGAATCGCTCCGAAAAATGGAACAGAATTGACTTATGAACTTACAAGTCATAGAATAGAATGGTAGACCTGTGTGGACATAGCACACTCAAGGCACTCTTACCAGAATGATAAAGATCAATGGCCTTTATTACAATGAATGATCTATCGGGGAGAATATGTCATATCCACCGGTCGACCAAGAACCAGATCAACTGCCGATGCAGACTGAATGGCCACAGTCGAACAATTTCCAGGTAGAGATTCAAAATGCGGTCCGGATTCTCCATTAATGTATATCTGGCTGATTTATTTCTGTCTACACTATAGGAAAATGGTCTCTCATGGCCATTTTGGATCAGTGCAGAGAGCCTCTCTGCGCTGCCATAGCGTCTGTAAATGCATGTGCCTGCTTCCCAGCCGAAACGGTTCGGAAGAGTAGGTGCATATATTATGACGACATTTTGTGACGCTTTTGTTGGTTTTGGACTTCGGCGAGGGTTTTTTCAGGTTGATCGGGAACACAACATTTTCTCTTGAGGCAAGCTGAAGCCGGTAGCTGAAGTCTACACCCCTTCGCTGGGGATTGATCAATAGTAGGAATTATTCAGTCTTTGTTGTCATTCAACGAGACACAACACGTTTTCATTGAGAAAAAAAGATGGCTGGCTGGAGGAGATGAGGGGAACTCCTCCTCATCTCATAGACTGTGGGCAGGTGATTTGGAGGGCAACCGGTAACAGGGACAGACTGGGGAAAGATAAGCTCTCCCAGAGGAGGGAGGGAGGGAAGGGGTAGAGGGGGGGGGGGGGTTCGCTGTCATAGCATTGCAGGGAGCTGAGGTACTAGCTGAAGAAGTAAAAAAAACACACATATTACATTGCAAGACCACCGTCCTTGGTGTGAAAGTAAAATATTAACCACTGAATAAGAGAGAACAGGTAGACTGGCTTTCTGAAAAGAATCAATTTTACATCTTGGGTTTTGAGAACTGCCCTCAGTTCAACTGCAGCAAATAGCAACCATTCAACAACCTCAGCATCAGATTCCCAAGGTAGGCTTTACAAGAACAGGAAGTGTGAGGAAGCTGTGGTGGGTCAAACATTCAACAACCTCAGCTTCAGATTCCCAAGGTAGGCTTTACAAGAACAGGAAGTGTGAGGAAGCTGTGGTGGGTCAAACATTCAACAACCAAATACCTTTGTTGATATTTTTTGGGGAAAGCTCTAGAGTTGATGCCGTTGCTCCGTACTGTGTGCGTGTGGGCGTGTGTGCGTGTGTGCGTGTGTGTGTGTGTGTGCGTGTGTGCGAGCGTGTCACAGCATACCCCAGCCTAGACAGAGGGCAGACACGAAGTGACACAGTACCACCCCTGTCACCTCCAGGCCCTCAAAACAGCATTATTGGATTCTTCTCCCCAGATGCAGGCCCAATAAAACCATCATGGTCTCACACAGAGAGACCAGGTCGGGGTGTTTAAGGTCAGACAGATGGGGTATCTCTCCACATGGGCCACTATTGCCCACAGATTGGTTTTACACCTATGTTTGTTTGTCTGTCAGATATAAGTGATGGAGACAATAGCAGGACAGTTACCTCTAAAATAAGTAGGAAGTAGTCTCGGTTTAGTGTTGATGGTAGAGCAGGACAGTTATCTCTATAAGAAGTAGGAAGTAGTCTCAGGTTAGTGTTGATGGTAGAGCAGGACAGTTATCTCCATAATAAGTAGGAAGTAGTCTCGGGTTAGTGTTGATGGTAGAGCAGGACAGTTATCTCTATAAGAAGTAGGAAGTAGTCTCGGGTTAGTGTTGATGGTAGAGCAGGACACTTATCTCTATAAGAAGTAGGAAGTAGTCTTGGGTTAGTGTTGATGGTAGAGCAGGACAGTTACCTCCTATAAGAAGTAGGAAGTAGTCTCGGGTTAGTGTTGATGGTAGAGCAGGACAGTTACCTCTAAAATAAGTAGGAAGTAGTCTTGGGTTAGTGTTGATGGTAGAGCAGGACAGTTACCTCCTATAAGAAGTAGGAAGTAGTCTTGGGTTAGTGTTGATGGTAGAGCAGGACAGTTATCTCTATAAGAAGTAGGAAGTAGTCTTGGGTTAGTGTTGATGGTAGAGCAGGACAGTTACCTCCTATAAGAAGTAGGAAGTAGTCTTGGGTTAGTGTTGATGGTAGAGCAGGACAGTTATCTCTATAAGAAGTAGGAAGTAGTCTTGGGTTAGTGTTGATGGTAGAGCAGGACAGTTACCTCCTATAAGAAGTAGGAAGTAGTCTCAGGTTAGTGTTGATGGTAGAGCAGGACAGTTACCTCTAAAATAAGTAGGAAGTAGTCTTGGGTTAGTGTTGATGGTAGAGCAGGACAGTTACCTCTATAAGAAGTAGGAAGTAGTCTCAGGTTAGTGTTGATGGTAGAGCAGGACAGTTACCTCTATAAGAAGTAGGAAGTAGTCTTGGGTTAGTGTTGATGGTAGAGCAGGACAGTTACCTCCTATAAGAAGTAGGAAGTAGTCTCAGGTTAATGTTGATGGTAGAGCAGGACAGTTACCTCTATAAGAAGTAGGAAGTAGTCTTGGGTTAGTGTTGATGGTAGAGCAGGACAGTTACCTCTATAAGAAGTAGGAAGTAGTCTCAGGTTAGTGTTGATGGTAGAGCAGGACAGTTATCTCTATAAGAAGTAGGAAGTAGTCTTGGGTTAGTGTTGATGGTAGAGCAGGACAGTTACCTCCTATAAGAAGTAGGAAGTAGTCTCAGGTTAGTGTTGATGGTAGAGCAGGACAGTTACCTCTAAAATAAGTAGGAAGTAGTCTTGGGTTAGTGTTGATGGTAGAGCAGGACAGTTACCTCTATAAGAAGTAGGAAGTAGTCTCAGGTTAGTGTTGATGGTAGAGCAGGACAGTTACCTCTATAAGAAGTAGGAAGTAGTCTTGGGTTAGTGTTGATGGTAGAGCAGGACAGTTACCTCCTATAAGAAGTAGGAAGTAGTCTCAGGTTAGTGTTGATGGTAGAGCAGGACAGTTACCTCTATAAGAAGTAGGAAGTAGTCTTGGGTTAGTGTTGATGGTAGAGCAGGACAGTTACCTCTATAAGAAGTAGGAAGTAGTCTCAGGTTAGTGTTGATGGTAGAGCAGGACAGTTACCTCTATAAGAAGTAGGAAGTAGTCTCAGGTTAGTGTTGATGGCAGAGCAGGACAGTTACCTCTATAAGAAGTAGGAAGTAGTCTCAGGTTAGTGTTGATGGTAGAGCAGGACAGTTACCTCTAAAATAAGTAGGAAGTAGTCTCGGGTTAGTGTTGATGGTAGAGCAGGACAGTTACCTCTTTAGAGCAGGACAGTTATCTCTTTAGAGCAGGACAGTTATCTCTATAGAGCAGGACAGTTACCTCTATAAGAAGTAGGAAGTAGTCTCGGGGTAGTGTGAGCGTGAGTTAGGTCTTTCCTCAGATAGACCCATTTATATCTCCACAACTAAGCTAACGTACAACAACAAGACCTTGATGACATTTTTGCATTTTAGTCGACTGGCTGCAGAGTCTCAAGAGCTCAAGGGTTAGGAATCTTGTGTTCTGATGGTTTTAAGTTCCCATATAACAGGTTTCCTCCTCTCCCCTGGTTATATGATGGTGTTTAACACAGTGTGAGGCCAGTGAGCCTCTCTCCTCCTCCTCTGTCGTGGAAGTCGATGAAACGAGACACACTAAGTATTACCTTTACCAAGATGGCTATAATTTGATTTAAGTTGCAACTAAGAATATTGCTCTGGTCTAGTGTGTACAGTATGTTTCTATGTGCCTCTATCTACAGCACCAGCCGAGGATTAACAGGAGCAGAAGCACTATGTTCCTTACATGACTAGTCACATTGTCATCCCACATTCAATTCCCTATAGCTGGGCTGTCTCCAGATGATTGCCATATCTGTCGCCTCGTAACTACATCATTATGACCAGTTGAGTACACACTGTCCCAACACACTTTCCTGATCCAGGGTGTTTGCAGAACACCACCAGTAAAGCTGTCTCATGGCTTTGGCTCCTGGCTGTGCCTGAGAAGAAAGGAGCTTAGAGAGAGAGATAAACATTTTGAGGTACGCAGAGAGAGGGGGAGGAAGAGGGAAGCGGGGAAAGAGTTAGGTAGGGAAGGAAGGAAGTGGTGAAATTAGAATGAGAGCAAGGAGAGATGAAGGAGAGAGAGAGCGAGAGAGGGAGGGAGAGGAAAAAAGGAGAGGTGCGCAGAGAGAGGGGGGCACAAGAGGAGAGAGGGGAGTGTTTCCGTAGCGATGTCCACCTACCCTCAGAATGAGAGGTGATAATTGAGATAATTCACTGTATCACCATACCAGTGGGTCAGAAGTTTACATACGCTAAGTTGACTGTGCCTTTAAACAGCTTGGAAAATTCCAGAAAATTATGTCATGGCTTTAGAAGCTTCTGATAGGCACGTGTACCTGTGCATGTATTTCAAGGACTACCTTCAAACCCAGTGCCTCTTTGCTTGACATTATGGGAAAATCAAAAGAAATCAGACCTCAGAAAAAAATGTGTAGACCTCAACAAGTCTGGTTCATCCTTGGGAGCAATTTCCAAATGCCTGAAGGTACCACGTTCATCTGTACAAACAAAAGTACGCAAGTATAAACACCATGGGACCACGCAGCCGCCGTACCGCTCAGGAAGGAGATGAACGTACTTTGCTGTGAAAATTCAAAATTAATCCCAGAACAACACCTTCTGGACCTTGTGGACAGGACCTTGTGAAGGTGCTGGAGGAAACAGGTACAAAAGTATCTATATCCACAGTAAAACGAGTCCTATATCGACATAACCTGAAAGGCCGCTCAGCAAGGAAGAAGCCACTGCTCCAAATCCTCCATAAAGAAGCCAGACTACGATTTGCAACTGCACATGTGGACAAAGATCGTACTTTTTGGAGAAATGTCCTCTGGTCTGATGAAACAAAAATTGAACTGTGTGGCCATAATGACCATCATTATGTTTGGAGGAAAAAGGGGGAGGCTTGCAAGCCGAAGAACACCATCCCAACCATCAAGCACGGAGGTGGCAGCATCATGTTGTGGAGGTGCTTTGCTGCAGGAGGGACTGGTGCACTTCACAAAATAGGTGGCATCATGAGGGTGGAAAATTATGTGGATTTATTGAGGCAACATCTCAAGACATCAGTCAAGAAGTTAAAGCTTGGTCGCAAATGGGTCTCCCAAATGGACAATGACCCCAAGCATACTTCCAAAGTTGTGGCAAAATGGCTTAAGGACAACAATGTCAAGGTATTGGAGTGGTCATCACAAAGCCCTGACCTCAATCCCATAGAAACTTTGTGGGCAGAACTGAAAAAGTGTGTGCAAGCAAGGAGGCCTTACAAACCTGACTCAGTTACACCAGCTCTGTCAGGAAGAATGGGCCCAAATTCACCCAACTTATTGTGGGAAGCTTGTGGAAGGCTACTTTGTCCCAAGCTAAACCATTTAAAGGCAATGCTACCAAATACTAACTGAGTGTATGTAAACTTCTGACCCACTGGGAATGTGATGAAAGAAATAAAAGCTGAAATAAATCATTCTCTCTACCATTATTCTGACATTTCACATTCTTAAAATAAAGTGGTGATCCTAACTGACCTAAGACAGGGATTTTTTACTAGGATTAAACGGCAGGAATTGTGAAAAACTGAGTTTAAATGAATTTGGCTAAGGTGTATATAAACTTCCGACTTCAACTGTAGATTGAGATGACACACATTCACTTACGGATGACACACACACATAAGCTAAGCATCAGACGCACATAGCCTCCTTGTCGTGTGGTAGAAATTCAGCTAAAGTACATCTGAGAATGTAGTGCTGAGGTAAAGAGAAGAAAGAGTTGGAAACAGAGAAAAAGAGAGAGAAGAGTGAGAGAGAAAAAATGGAAAGAGATAGATGGAGATACAGAACAGTGGGAAACAGAAAGAGTGAAATAGAGAGAAAGAAAACGTAAAAAGAGAAAGATACGGAGTGGGAAACGTAGAGAAATAAAAAAAGGAGATACAATGACTATTTTCGGCCTCCCCTGTGCTCTTGCTGCCAGGCATTTAACAGAAGTGGCTGAGTGCTGACCCATACTGAACCCGCAGGCTGGAGCCAGAGCGAGAGAGAGAGAGAACCAGAGAGCCAGGGTGTCTGAGCAGCTCAGTTCTCCCAGCCACGGGTCTCTTTGTCCCAGCCTCACAGAGGTCGGCACAGGAGGAGCCTGCAGAGCAGCTCAACCCTTTTAAAGTCTACCTGCCTTTCTTTACCCTTTCTTAACTCCAAGCCTCTCTAACTGCTAGGGGATGAGAGAGAGGGAGAGAGAGACAATGAGAGAAAGAGGGGATGAGAGGGAGAGAGAGAGGGAGAGAGAGAGGGAGAGAGACAATGAGAGAAAGAGGGGATGAGAGACAGGGAGAGAGAGAGGGAGAGAAAGAGAGCGAGAAAAATGAGCACAAATGAACAAGAGAGAGGGGAAGGGAGTGATGGCACAAAAGAATGACAGGAGAGGGAGAAAGAGAGTTGTGAGGAGGCCAGGTCTCTGAGCAACTCAGCACTTCTCTTCCCTCTACCAAAGGCTTTAAGGGCCCAGCCGTGCCTGTCTTAAGGGCCAGTGTACCAAGGGCCATGGACGTGGCAGTCTGGCAGGGCTTAGACAGACTGGCTCCAGCTTAGGGAACACTAGGTCAGGAACACACAGGCATAGGCTCTGCCCCCATAGTTTGCTACTCGGAGTAGAATGGTGTGGAACTTGAACCGTATAGCAGTTGTGCAATGTGACTACTCAAAGTGCAGTAGAACTTCAATACTTGAACCCTAGCAATGTGACTTTGATGCTCCACTGAGCTAAATGGAATGGGGATGGACCAATGATGCATTATGGGTAGGATTTATTATTAAGGAGTGCTATGATGTACTTGGCGGATGGCCATTTCCTATAGGACAGTGGCTTCAGATGAATGTGCTCCAAGGATATTAGATCAGTATTTCTGGTAGGGTATAGAGTGGGTTATTCAGTACTTATAAGCACTTTTCATGGATAGCTTTTGTTTGATGTTAGAGTTGAGTGATAAAATGGCAGACCACCTCCAACCTAGTCTTTGGACTGAATTCCAGTCAAATCAGATGTGTATAAAATGTTATTTAAGGGGGAAAAAGGATGTCATTGGGATGGGTACGGGAGGGGTACAGGAGGGGGGACGGGGAGGGGATGGGAGGGGGACGGGAGGGGTACAGGTTGGGTACGGGAGGGGCACGGGAAGGGGATGTGAGGGGTACGGGAGGGGTACAGGAGGGGAACGGGAAGGGGATGGGAGGGGTACATGATGGGTACGGGAGGGGGACGGGAAGGGGATGGGAGGGGTATGGGAGGGGGACAGGAGGGGACGGGAGGTGGACGGGAGGGGGGAGGGAGGGGTACAGGAGGGGGACCGGAGCCCTCATCAGGGAGACGGAGAGACAAGGAAAAGATTGCTCAAGCTAAGTGGGCTAAACCAGTCTACTTTGAAACAAAAGTATTCTTCCACGAGAAATTCCATCATTTGTTGTTTTGTTGATGGTGGTGGAAAACGCTCCAGAATCTCCCATAACTGTTTAATTGGGTTGAGATCTGGTGACTGAGACGGCCATGTCAAATGGTTTACATCGTTTTCATGCTCATCAAACCATTGAGTGACCACTCGTGGCCTGTGGATGGGGGCATTGTCATTCTATGGGGGCATAGCCATAGTAGCCAAAATAATGGGCTGCCCAGCATTTTTATACATGACCCTAAGCATGATGGGATGTTAATTGCTTAATGAAATCAGAAACCACACCCTTGTTTCATTATACATTGTATCCCTCATTTACTCAACTGTCCTATTATTTTGGCAGCTGCCTATACATTCTGACTCACCTACATACCCAAGAGCTAGCTAATCATACAGGTGGAGGAGAAAAGCTCCCCTCACTCACTCACTCACACATTACTGCTTCTCTAGAGAGACATATCAACACATGCTGTGTAGTGGACATACACACACATACTTAATTACTTACTTACTTACGCACGCACGCACGCACGCACGCACGCACGCACGCACGCACGCACGCACACACACACACACACACACACACACACACACACACACACACACACACACACACACACACACACACACACACACACACACACACACACAGTCAGTCAGTCAAAGGTTTGGACACACCTACTCATTCAAGGGATTTTCTTGATTTGTACTATAGAATAATAGTGAAGACATCAAAGCTATGAAATAACATGTGCTGAGCCCTTGTTTTTCCTTCACTCTGCGGTCCAACTCATCTCAAACCATCTCAATTGGGTTGAGGTCAGCTGATTGTGGAGGCCAGGTCATTTGATGGAGCACTGCATCACTCTTCTTCTAAGTCAAATAGCCCTTACACAGCCTGGAGGTGTGTTTGGGGTCAATGTCCTGTTGAAAAACAAATGATAGTCCCACTAAGCGCAAATCAGATGGGATGGCTTATTGCTGCAGAATGATGTGGTAGCCATGCTGGTTAAGTGCACCTTGAATTCGAAATAAATCACAGACACATGCGGAGATAATCTATTCACCTGCGATTTCTGAGACTGGTAACTCTAATGAACTTATCCTCTGCAGCAGAGGTAACTCTGGGTCTTCCTTTCCTGTGGCGGTCCTCATGAGAGCCAGTTTTATCAAAGCGCTTCATGGTTTTTCCAAATTGACTGACCTTCATGTCTTAAAGTAATGATGGACTGTCATTTCTCTTTCCTTATTTTAGCTAGTCTTGCCATAATATGGACTTGGTCCTTTACTAAATAGGGCTATCCTCTTTATACCACCCCTACCTTGTCACAACACAACTTAAATGGCTCATACGCATTACGAAGGAAAGAAATTCCATAAATTCACTTTTATCAAGGCACACCTGTAAATTGAAATGCGTTCCAGGTGACTACCTCATGAAGCTGGTTGAGAGAATGCCAAGAGCGTGCAAAGCTGTCATCAAGGCAAAGGGTGACTACTTTGAAGAATCTCAAATATATATATATATATATTTGTTTTGGTCACTACATGATTCCATATGTGTTATTTCATAGTTTTGATGTCTTTACTATTATTCTACAATGTAGAAAATAGTAAAAGTAAAGAAAAGCCCTTGAATGAGAAGGTGTGTCCAAACTTTTGACTGGTACTGTAGGTAGTCACACTCTTTTACTGCATCATAGCTGCAACTAAAACCCACTCAGGGCACCCCTTGAAAGTGCATTGCAAATTTATCCTTACAGTGGAGGTGGGTCAAAACAGATCCACGTGGGCCCAAACACTCTTTATATATATATATATATATATATATATATATATATATATATATATATATATATATATATATATATATATATATATATATACATATATATATATATATATATGTATATATATATATGTATGTATGTATGTATATATAAATGTCCTCGTTTTTGAAAGAAAAGCACATTTTTGGTCCATTAAAATAACATAAAATTGATCAGATATACAGTGTAGACATTTAATAGTAGCCACAAAACACCCGTCTCAATGTCAACAGTGAAGCGGCAACTCTGGGATACTGGCCCTCTAGGCAGAGTTGTAAAGAAATAGTAATATCTCAGACTGGCCAATAAAAATAACAGATTAAGATGGGCAAAAGAACACAGACACTAGACAGAGGAACCCTGCCTAGAGGCCAGCATCCCGGAGTCGCCTCTTCACTGTTCACGTTGAGACTGGTGTTCTCCGGGTACTATTTAATGAAGCTGCCATTTGAGAACATGTGAGGCATCTGTTTCTCAAACTAGACACTCTAATGTACTTGTCCTCTTGCTCAGTTGTGCACCGGGGCCTCCCACTCCTCTTTCCATTCTGGTTAGATCCAGTTTGCGCTGTTCTGTGAAGGGAGTAGTACATAGCGTTGTACGAGATCTTCAGTTTCTCGGCGATTTCTCGCATGGAATAGCCTTCATTTCTCAGAACAAGAATAGACTGACGAGTTTCAGAAGAAAGTTATTTGTTTCTGGCCATTTTGAGCCTGTAATCTAACCCACAAATGCTGATGCTCCAGATACTCAACTAGTCTAAAGAAGGCCAGTTGTATTGCTTCTTTAATCAGGACAACAGTTTTCAGCTGTGCTAACATAATTGATAAAGGGTTTTCTAATGATCAATTAGCCTTTTAAAATGATACATTTGGATTAGCTAACACAACGTGCCATTGGAACACAGGAGTGAGGGTTGCTGATAATGAGCCTCTGTACACCTATGTAGATATTCCATTAAAAATCTGCCATTTCCAGATACAATAGTCATTTGCAACATTAACAATGTCTACACTGTATTTCTGATCAATTTGATGTTATTTTAATGGACAAATAAATGTGCTTTTTTTTCAAAAACAAGGACATTTCTAAGCGACCCCAAACTTCTGAACGCTAGTGTATATATATTTTTTACCTGAATTTATCTAAGCAAGTCAGTTACAGTAAGAACCTGGCCAAACCTGGACGACGCTGGGCCAATTGTGCGCCACCCTATGAGACTCCCAATCCCGGATTGGGTTCTCCGCTTGTCGTTTGTTGATCCTGCTGCAGTTATTTTCCACTCGTTGTTGTTGACGAGACTTCACTCAAGGGGCTGTTAATGCTATTGTGTTTGCCATTGAGGAGCTAAAACACACGCGCTTAGTCACACACACACACACACACACACACACACACACACACACACACACAATCTATTATTGATTCTAACACACACATATGCACACGCACACACACACACACACAGATACACACAGGCATTTTACAAGCATTTTGCTACACCCACGATAACATCTGTTAAACACGTGTATGTGACCATTAAAATTCGATTTCATTTGATTTGAGGCGCACACACACACTCCACTGTCGATGCTTAACACGCCCCCCCTCCTGCATCTTCCCCATTTCTGATTAGTCAAACACCTGGGGGCTCCCTGGGGAGCTGGGGGGAGAGAGGAGGATATTCTTAAACCCTAAATCCCCCCCTTCTATCTTCCCTCTGCAGCTATGGAGGAAAGGATGGCAAGAATAATGAACTAATAAACGTGATAATGGATGACATGGGCAGATATACCCCGGATGACTTTTAATCTCCTCATTGTAATCTAATTATGGACTTTGTGCTATTTGGTGGGAACCCCTACTTCTCAACCTCCCTCTACTGAGAGGAGACACAGTGCCTCATAGGACATTTCCTTGAGGTAAATCCATGATCTAACTTGATAAATGTCCCCTACATAGATTAAGATCAAAGATTACTTCAAGGGAGGAAGAAAGGACAGATGCCGTATAGAAAAACTGTATTTTGAGAAAAGCCATGGAGTTTTACTAAAATGTCTGCAGTGGTCAGATACTACCACTAGAGGGAGGGCTTTATAACTCAGAGATGCTGAACTAGGTTGTTCAATGTTTAGTAGAAGGGAGGGTTTTAGTTGCCAGACTGCCTAAGGCATGCCTCTTTCGATGCTGTGCCCAGTTTCTGGTAATGGGAGGGAGGGAGGGAGGGAGGGAGGGAGGGAGGGAGGGAGGGAGGGAGGGAGGGAGGGAGGGAGGGAGGGAGGGAGGGAGGGAGGGAGGGAGACTTATATGTCTAGGGAGAGAGGAGAACACACCCTCACATATTGATTCATCTTACTAAGGACCACTGCCTCACACTACAGTATTTATTTTCTTTCTCTCCTTTTCTCTTTCTCTCTCTCATCCTCTTTCTGTTTATCCTTCTCTCTGTCGCTGCATCTCTCCATCTCTGCCTCTGTGTGTATCTCCCTCTAATCTGCTTAGCTGCAGAGTGCTGGCGTTGCTGTTAAATGGGTTGTGAGTGGAGAGAGGAGCTCTATAATTGCAGCACTGGCTTTGCACAGGCCAATCTCCTAGGGTTACCTGGAGAATCTCATGTGAGCTATACGACACACACACACACACTCACACACACACCCCTCGTCTGGCCTGTATGTTGTGCTGCATGCAAATGACTGTGACTCATGTTTTCCCCCTACACCTTCTGACTCTCACCTCTTTCTCCAATTCTATACTCACTATCTGTCCGCCTGTCATCCCTTCCTTTGACGTCTTCGTTTCTTTCCCCTCCTCCTTTCCACCTCTTCTCGTCCCCTCCGTCACCCTGTCAGGTCTATACCCCCTCCTCCACACTCTTTCCTGCCTTCTCTCTTTCTTTCTCTCTCACACACCCACAGACATACCTCTCCGTAGTTGACATTTTGTACTACACACACAGGCCTGTGTATAGAGACTCCTGGGGAGTGGACCTGGGTACTGCAAAACTGAGTGTGTATATAAAGCACTGTAGTCAATGCTTTATACCCACGCCTTACACCCCTACCCCTTACGTTACACCCCTACCCCTTACGTTACTCCCCTACCCCTTACGTTACGCCCCTACCCCTTACGTTACGCCCCTACCCCTTACGTTACAACCCTACCCCTTACGTTACACCTCTACCCCTTACGTTACGCCCCTACCCCTTACGTTCCGCCCCTACCCCAGGCGTTACGCCCCTACCTTTTACCTGACCGCGGCTATAGCAGCTCCAGCACCATCCATGTTGCAGCACATGAATTACAGCACAGCACTCTGGAGTGTTAATATGCCGTCTTTCAGGCTTTCTTGTCTTGCGTGTCTTCTCACCCCAGGCATCACTCTATAGCTGCAGAAGCTCTCAGGATCCTGACTCTAAACTGTCTGATCCAGAGGTGGAATTTGATTGAAACGATGAGGGAGATAATCATTTTTAGCTCTGGCTAAATGCTATCGTGCAGTTTAATGGAACAGAAATGAAGTGCTTTTGACATGCTGATGAGATGATGGCAATTATGCAGTACCGTTGATGAGCCCCTGATTATTACGCTGGGGAAAAAAGCCCTTGATAAGTTATGGATGTAGGAAAAAACAGAGCTCAAATCCACAGAGGGCTTTCCATTTACCCAGAAGTGAACAACTTGGAATTAGTGTTGCATTATGAGATTTGAAGTTTCGGAGTTGAGCTCAGAGACTTGCCTCTAAGGATGGTTGCGTGGGATCTCGAACAAAAATGTCTTCCTGGTATTAACCATGAAATGTGTTTAAGTACTCTGTGCTCGGGTCTCTGAATATGAAATATGTTATGGTTGATGGTGAATACATGAAAATGTTTGAATAATGCAATGGTGATGTTAATGCATATGATATTGCTAGAAATTAATGCTTTTTATTTTGGGGTTTGACATTTGTTATGGATTAGTAGTATTGATTTAATTGTATGTTATTGATTTTCACTGTCCACCAAGCTATTAACTTTGCCAGGTATCCATTTATACTAATAGACTATTTCTAAATTATTCATAAATATGTTTAACTTACCGGACTCATAACCAAAACAACAGTTTAAACCTGAGGTAACTAGAAGGCTGTCTAACCAATCCAAACCAGTCCGCAAAAAGCTACTACTTCCTGAAACTACATAAAGCTGATTTTAACATACATAACCTTGCTAAACCTTTTGCCATGTTGCCCTTTTTCTAACCTTTAACCTTTGAACCTTTGACCTTCCAGATGTTAACCTGCTGCCCTCTGTCTTTTCCAAATTCTCTAAAGGGAACTTTGATAATGAACGCCTGGCTATTGCTAGACAAAGAATCCCATACCGGCTTGGTCGGGTAGTTGACGAGTGGCTACTCGACAAAGGTAACTAAAAAAAAACCTTAACACTCCACTAATGACCTAACCACTTAATCACCGATAACCACCGCTCTGGAGGAGGTGCAGTCCACGCAACAAAGGTGGATGTGATTGGCACTTTCCGGTTCCCCTGATTCACATATGTCCCATGCGATTGGCTTATGACCATAATCATCAGTCTCCAATCACCATTCAGGTAGTACACGAATAACACATTTAAACATGTAACTATTGCAACATTAGCATATCTACTACAGTTGTACTGTACACTTTAGCAGATTTCAGTTCTCGCCCCCGAAAGCAACTAGTTAGATGTGCTCATTCTATCTAGTAATTGGCCACATCGAAGTTTGCAAATTGATCACATCCTCCCTTATTAATAATCGTATGATGCTACAGTACCTTACACATTCTTCATAGCATTACAAGGTACTGAACTACAGAGTCAGTGGTAAGGGTTACACTAGACAGGGGAACCATGTCCAAGGCACCTTGACAAGGGGCTGCATCTCTTCAGAGTCCTAACTTACCAATAACCCCAACATAACCCCCCAGTAACCAACCAGACAAGATGGAAATAGACAGATCCTATTGGTTCCCTTCTGCTTCACTTCCTGTGTCTGTTGTTTGCTGTTGTGAAGTTGCATTAATTATGGTGATTATTATTCAAATTCCTATTCACAAAAGTGACAAATGGAGGAAGAAACAACAACCACTTAATTCTTTTTTGACACTCCGGAGAAAAGTAGCCACCTGAAAGTCATTAAAAGTTAAAGGGACTGTTTAATGTATTTTATGGACTTTGCTAATAAGCCTACAGTTTGTTGTGTCAGCCTCATTCTGTCCGGCAACAATGAGCACGATCGATCTGCAGTTTGGATCCGACTAAAAGTGACGACTCTTTAACCCTTTGAGTGCCAAACATCCCCGACCTCTTTGTCTTTGTCCTGTGTTGTGTGTTTGTGCCGCTGAAAGGTGGTTGATTCTAAAAACTCCCCCAACGGAGGTGTGGCCTTTATTAATCCTCCTCCACTCCCCCTTTCGTTCCATCTCTCTGGCGACAGTTACCACAGTCACACCACAATATCAGCCATTTTAAATCAGTGCTAGCTAGTTTCGCTGTCGTAGCACAATAATGGGCCGTCCACACCTAGCAGGATAACTAGCGACAACTATGGGGTGTAGATGGGCCTTATTAAGTCACGTAAAACGATACTTCGGAAGTACTGAGAGTCGGGCTCTTAGCAACGGTTTAATGCTACTTATTTTGTGACTGCTAGTTTCAGTCGGCATATTGGTTAGTTGACTCAGATTCAAATGCGTTGATATCAGCCGTCACAACACAGTCCAATATGACTCATTGAGGGAAATGAGTTGAAATCCTGAATCTCTACGGTTCTCTGAAAGCTTCACCCACGTTTTGCATTCCATTTGTGTGACTCTTAATTGTGCCATGAATTAATCACATTTTACATCTTCTAATTAGCTGTGGGCAGGCTGTTCTTTGAAATAGAATTGTAAGTGATTACACATATACGAGGAAAGAGTCGACATAAACTCATTTGTACTTATGTGAGAGTCAAACAACATAATTCAGCTTTCCCATGTTCATTTGATAAAAACAGAACCAGTAAACTGCTCATTTCATGTCATTTGGATTCATAGGTCAAATTCACATGTTGGATAGAATCAGAATATCACAACCAGAATCAGCTGAACAAAAACACATATTTAAAAATCATACATTAATGAGGATGATTTGATATTACTTACCAACCAGATTTAGGGAAAAATAACGATGTCACAATAAGTACCAAAGAATCAACAGTGCCAGAGAAGGCTGAGGAGACCAGTATAGAAACACTGGTACCAATAAAGAAGATGATGATGGAGGGAGGGGAAGTTCAAACTCAAAGGGTTAAAGTTCAAGTTACCTTGCTATGGAAACAGACAGAGATGACTCATGAGACCTAAACTAAGCAGAATCTAAACACATAAAAGCAAACCAAACTCAACCCACACTAATTACTGAGGGCTGACTCTCCCCACAGCACTCCCATCCCCACAACACTATGAACAGAAGGCCAGTATGTTATTGACAATCACACCAAAAACATTCCTAGATAGAGGATCTGTCTTACCTTCTGGGCCATAGCTAGCACACAGCCAAGAAGCCCTCAGTCATAACCCGGTTATAAACATCTCTAACATCAAATAAAAAAATACACATTTTATTGGTCGCATACACATTCTTTTGCAGATCTTTCTGCAGGTGAAGTGAAATGCTTACGTTTGAGCTCAATTGGAACTGTCTAAATTCCTCCCAAACCTAGAACTTAGACAGGATACATAGACAGGATATTAACAACTAAACTGCTAACTAAGTGCTTTGCTAAGCATAAACCATGACCAAGTAGTGTCAGAATACCCGACTCTCCCCTTACCCCTTCCCGTCCCCCGAAACGCAAAACTCAGAGGGTTAAAAACAAACCAATTAACTTGAACACCAAATTCTAAGCACTGCATCTGAATTAAATTTTTGTTTTTGATGAACCCTGCTACTACACAAGTGCTTCTTTGAGCATAAAGTTACAAGACTATAAGGTCCCTTTAACATTTACTGTCCCACATTAAATATGTTTGTGCCATTTGTTAATGAACAAAAAAGTGTTAAATGATATGTCAATCATATGCTGTGTGGGATGTACAATGCTGTGTGTTGAATTTGTGTGTGTGTGTGTGTGTGTGTGTGTGTGTGTGTGTGTGTGTGTGTGTGTGTGTGTGTGTGTGTGTGTGTGTGTGTGTGTGTGTGTGTGTGTGTGTGTGTGTGTGTGTGTGTGTGTGTGTGTGTGCTCGTGCGTGCATGCGTGCGTGCGTGCGTGTGTGTGTATGAATGAAAGAGAGTGTATCGTGTGGAGATTGCTGCCTGGTCTGTACTGGTCCAGACGGCATATAACTTATAGAGTTGGTCCTCCACACACCCCTGTTGTTAAACTGTGGTCCAACCCTTAAATGGTCACAGAGGGTATTCATTGCTTCAGATGTCTTGACCTGGACTCATTGTCAGTCTGTGGTCAAGTGGTCTGTGTGGTCAGTGTGGTCAGTGTGGTCAGTGTGGTCAAGTCTGAGGAACTGTATGACCACAGAGAATGGACATTTGCTCTCATTGATGTAAAAACTAGCTGGGGTAACTAGAGGAATGAAGAGTGGTTTATTTTGTGGCATAAAGATTGCATGAGATTGCATGCTACCTTAGAGCAATACACTTCCCCTAAAGTCAAGTGTGGAGTAGAATCAAGCAGAGGAAAAGGTAGGTAACACACACACTCACACGCTTATCAATGCTCCCAACAGACTTTACTGGCTGAAGCAGGAAGAGCTTAGTAGGTATTACAATATCTCCCCCAGCCCAGAGCTGGCTGTTGGATCACACATCTCAGTGTGCAGCTCTCGTTCTCTGTTCTCCTCCAGACTTTGAGGCAGATCAGAGAGAACATCTCTGGCCCTCCCAGGGCCTGCTGAATAAATCCAAAATGGCAGCACCTATAGGTATTCAATGGAGGGGGGGGAAATAAGAGACTCAAAAGTTTTTAGCAGCTCAATCCAACCAAACTCGCTCGGATGTGCCCTCCTTTTCCCTTGTGCCTCGTGTCTCTCTCTCTCTCTCTCTCTCTCTCTCTCTCTCTCTCTCGCTCTCTCTCTCTCTCTCTGTCTCTCTCTCTCTCTCTCTCTCTCTCTCTCTCTCTCTCTCACCTCATATCCAGCACCCCAAATCCTCTGCTGTTTTCTATCCCTCTCACCTCTCTCTCTCTCTCTCTCTCTCTCTCTCTCTCTCTCTCTCTCTCTCTCTCTCTCTCTCTCTCTCTCACCTCATATCCAGCACCCCAAATCCTCTGCTGTTTTCTATCCCTCTCACCTCTCTCTCTCTCTCTCTCTCTCTCTCTCTCTCTCTCTCTCTCTCTCTCTCTCTCTCTCTCTCTCTCTCTCTCTCTCACCTCATATCCAGCACCCCAAATCCTCTGCTGTTTTCTATCCCTCTCACCTCTCTCTCTCTCTCTCTCTCCCTCACTTTTCTTTGTCTCATCCTCGCAAGTCTTGGCACCACAAACTCCCAATGACAGCACATCCTCTTTTCTAGAACAAGAATGAGAGACTGTTTCCTAATCTCTCTGGGGAGAGAGCGGAGAGGGAGAAGAAAATAGAGATGACAAATAACCAGTGAGAATCGATTTCCCTTGTTCTCTGCTTTTTGCCAATGAGGGTATATTTACTTCCTGGCTTTACTCCCATATATTCCAGTCAGAGAGAAGAGAAGAATTGTGGAGTACATCTGTGTTTAGGGAGGATGCCTGGGAGCATTATGGCATACATCTGGGTTTAGGGAGGATGCCAAACCCTCCGTTTCAATTAAGGACCCGAAGGGAACGGCCCGAGACTTGTTTAGGTGGATGAGACTGGAAGGGAGGGAGTGAATGAGGAACACAACACACCACAAGGCCTTTGTGTCAACAGTGGTGCCTGGCTGTCATCTAGTGAGTGATTGAGGCTTAATGTTCAGTGATTAATGGTCTGGTTCAGGCTCCCCCTTTCTCCCTAATCGAGAATGATCGAGTCCTCCCACTCGATACCAGAGCCAAGGCCCAAATCAACCCCTCCTGGCTGGGCGCCCATCCAGACAGGGCATGCGTGAGCCTGGCTTTATTGCAGATATTTTTTCAACCCGGGCCTCTCACCAGTGGGGCCGGCTCTGTGGCCCCTGCAGGCCCCTCCAGGCCGCCCATGGCGAGTTTATTTGGCTCCTCTTTCACCTCTTTTCATTCACTCTTTCTCTTTTAAGTGGCTGCGAGACACCATTTCCTCCTGGCTTAAATAATGGGGCACTTTGGCTGTGTTATTTCTCTGTCCCCTACCATGAAATGGCCTGGAACAGCATCGTTGCAGCTGGAGTGACTGGAGAAATAGGATCTGTCCCGAGCTCATTGATATGCTCTTCAGCACTTCTTAGATCTCTCCAGATATGGAAAAAGCCAGTACCCCTGTCCTATCTAGTGTATTGTACCCAATCTGGAGTCCTCGTGTACCTACCCACCACAGTGTGTCTCTATCTATGTCCCCTGGCTCTCTTCCAATGTCGCTGTCACGTCTACTCCCGCTCCTCCTCGCTGGCGCCCATTGCCTCCAGTTTACCCATCGTTATGCGCACCTGCCACCTTCGTTACGCGCAGCTGCGCCTCATGACACTCACCAGGACTCCCTTTTCTTGATTACCTCCCCTATATCTGTCACTCCCCTTGGTTCTTTCCTCAGGTGTTACAAACTCTGTTTCGGTTTCATGTCTGTATGCTTTTCCTGTTTATTGTTTTGTACCGTGTTCTATTTATTAAACGATTCCCTCCCAGTACTTGCTTCCCGATTCCCAGTGTACCCGTTACAGTCACGTGCATTCTGGCCCTCGCCGTCCTTTGTCAAACACAATTAATTCACAACGTGACCAAATCGTCTACTTTTCCAGGGGAATAAAGAAAAAGTGAAAGACTTAATTAGCAAAGAGCGCCTTGTGCTAAAGAGATAGCTACTACCCACTTCATCATCAACTCTGTCTGCAGCGCACCCCATTCTCTCTTGGCTCGGAAGGCCAGAAAAGAGGAGGGGACGAGGGAGGGAATCTCCGATGGAAAGAGCCAAATGAAAACTTCTCAGTGTAAACGTTCCAAGCTTCTGTCAATCAAAACCCCCAAACAGTGCTTAGGCAGTGGAGGAGCCTGGGTAATCCCTCCATCCTCTCTACTAGCCGAGTCGCCACCGCAAACACTTAAGATGGTAGCCTCTTCTTCTGTGCCCGCGTGTCCCTCCCTCTCTCCTGGATAATCAGAAAGAGAGGTAATATAATGATGTCGGAGAGAAAGAGTCACCTCGTCTCCAATTCCAATCCCTCTGATCCTTCCCACTAGGGTTCCATTAGATCCAGAACAGCCCACCTTCCTCCTGCCACTCCCCCCCACCTTAGCCACTTGGAAGGGGGCTAAGCTGTGTTCAAGCCACCCCCTCCACTCCACATCAAGGTTGTAGTCTTGCTCTCATTACCTCAGTCTTCAGACAGGCAATCTGTGCATAAGGCAGCCGAGCGTGGCCCCGGACACAGCCCACTCCTCCACGGCTTCGTGGGCTCAGCTACTAATTGACGGCTCATCTGAAAACCCTGTCCTTTTTTTCTCTTGTCAAGCAAACATAGGAGGTGGATGGATACACAGATGTAGATGCACTACGCCCCTGTGAGCGATTCTCTTCTGGTCACTGGAGAGTGGAGCAGTGAGACAGTTGACGTGAACAGGTTTCCTATGGATCCATTAGCAGAGTCCTGTGGTTTTTCTCAGCCTAGCTGCTTCGATAGCAGTATGATTAGTTAACCACTGAAGTTGTATCAGTCCTACGTGCATTTAGCTAGCACATCAGTGGACACATTCTCTCCATCTCTCCCTCTGTTACAGTAACTCTGCTCCTTTCTCTCCCCTGGGTTCTCTCTCATCTTCTCTCTCCCCCCTTCTCTCACAATGCTCTTCTCTCCATCACTCTCTCTCTCCCTTTGTTTTACAAACTCCTTCCTCCTTTCTCTCCCTTTATTTATGTTTTATTCTCTCACTCTCTCTCTCTAAACCTTTTTTCCCTTTCCATAATCCCTGGTTAACACTCTTTTCGTACCCTTTCTCACTCCTCTCCTTTATCAGGCCTGTCATGTCTTCGTCCCTCCCTCCCCTGACTCTATGACATACCATCCTCAGCCTGTTATCTTCCTTTAGTCCTCGTTTGTCTCCCTCCCTCTCTCCTGTCCTTTCTCATGTCCCAATTCCCCAATCTTTCTTCTATGTCTACAGGTTAACTCGTATGGTTAACTCATGTGGTTAACTCGTATGGTTAACTCATATGGTTAACTCATGTGGTTAACTCGTATGGTTAACTCATGTGGTTAACTCATGTGGTTAACTCGTATGGTTAACTCATGTGGTTAACTCGTACAGGCTATAGTCTCTCTGGGTGTCTTATAGCACTGTCCGTCTCCACTCATTTTCGATGGAAATAAAAAGAGAAATCATAAAGATAGTAAGAATGACTGTAAAACCACAGATCTTTCTTTCACCATCAGTCTGGCTCTCTTTCTCCCTCGTAGATTCCATTTTTGGGGGTTTTGTTTATTTGATCGTAAAAAAAAAACAGAAGCTAAAATGGCAGATCAACTAGGTTATTTAGTCATATTAAAACACAATAATATACACATAACATACACAAAGGAACACCAAGATCAACATTATATCTTATTATATCTTATTAATTGATTATCTTAGTGTGCCTAGGCTTCCGGCCCCCCCCCCAACAAACAAAAAAACACCCGAAGAAATCACTTACTGAAATGTGTAATCTGGTAATATGAATAGTATTCAATGTTTTATTTCATCATTCCGTTGTTCCATATAACCACTAATTTCACAACAACCGCCAACGGGTACAACTGCAGAGTCAATCTTTTTTCATTTCCGTATGTTAACAATTGGGAGATTACGACACCTAGAACAATTCAACCCGTCTCGACATTTCCTCACACAAAAAAATAGCACACCCCTCCTTCACAGCTACACAAGGGGGTCATAGCATTGGGCTAGGGGATTGTTACCACATCCCCTCAGTGAGGAAATCGAAGCGGGAATAACTCTCTTACCTCCTAGCCTCCCTGCTAAGCTATCAGCCACTAAGCTCTCGTGTGATTCGCCGTTGTCGCAAGTGATTGCCTCCACGCCTCCTTCCCCTTTACCCAGATGCCCCATTTATGGAGTGAGGAGCATTCATTGCTTCCCTGATCCTCTCTTGTCTCAGAACAACCAAGAGACTGGGACTATTTTCCTGGTTGCACCACTAATGAGTGATAAAGTGTGAGGCCTTAGAGAAGGTCGTGATGAGGCCGGAGTGCTACGACGCTTCACTCTCTCTACAGCATTTCTCATCCTCCCCTCTTATTCTCCTGTAAATCACTTCCTTTATATCACTCTTTCTCTCATGTTCTCTGTCTACATGGTTTCCCTGGTCCCTAGTGCTATTCCTACCCCCAGCGCTAGCCGTCAATCAAATAGACTGGATGTCCCAGGACAGAGAAGAGCTACAGCCATGTCCTAATGATAGAGGAAGAGGAAGCTGGGAACAGAGAAGAGCTACAGCCATGTCCTAATGATAGAGGAAGAGGAAGCTGGGAACAGAGAAGAGCTACAGCCATGTCCTAATGATAGAGGAAGAGGAAGCTGGGAACAGAGAAGAGCTACAGCCATGTCCTAATGATAGAGGAAGAGGAAGCTGAGAACAGAGAAGAGCTACAGCCATGTCCTAATGATAGAGGAAGAGGAAGCTGGGAACAGAGAAGAGCTACAGCCATGTCCTAATGATAGAGGAAGCTGGGGACAGAGAAGAGCTACAGCCATGTCCTAATGATAGAGGAAGAGGTAGCTGGGAACAGAGAAGAGCTACAGCCATGTCCTAGTGATAGAGGAAGAGGAAGCTGGGAACAGAGAAGAGCTACAGCCATGTCCTAATGATAGAGGAAGCTGGGGACAGAGAAGAGCTACAGCCATGTCCTAATGATAGAGGAAGCTGGGGACAGAGAAGGGCTACAGCCATGTCCTAATGATAGAGGAAGCTGGGGACAGAGAAGAGCTACAGCCATGTCCTAATGATAGAGGAAGAGGAAGCTGAGAACAGAGAAGAGCTACAGCCATGTCCTAATGATAGAGGAAGCTGGGGACAGAGAAGAGCTACAGCCATGTCCTAATGATAGAGGAAGAGGAAGCTGGGGACAGAGAAGAGCTACAGCCATGTCCTAATGATAGAGGAAGAGGAAGCTGGGAACAGAGAAGAGCTACAGCCATGTCCTAATGATAGAGGAAGAGGAAGCTGGGGACAGAGAAGAGCTACAGCCATGTCCTAATGATAGAGGAAGCTGGGGACAGAGAAGAGCTACAGCGATGTCCTAATGATAGAGGAAGAGGAAGCTGGGAACAGAGAAGAGCTACAGCCATGTCCTAATGATAGAGGAAGCTGAGAACAGAGAAGAGCTACATGTCAAGTGTGTGAGAGAAAAGGAGATGCAGGGAGAGAGACAAGAGAGATTGTGAGATAGACAAATAAATATCAGGCAAGCACCTAAGTGACTTGAGTTCCTTCAGTGCAGAGGGACTCCATCACTCTAGAGTCGGCAAGGCTGAAGGACGTCCATCACTCTAGAATCAGCAGGGCTGAAGTTATTTAGGCAGTAGTGTGTATCGTCCTGAATGTCTGCTTTAATGAGGACCAGCTAGTGGCTGTCACCTCCCTTCCCAGCCTTTGGAGCCTGGGCCCCGGGCCCTAGGGCCATTATGTGCCCATCATCATAAGGGCCCAGAGAGAGAGGAGACCAGGGAGCTGACACCTGATCCAACACTCAAATTGGTACAATGAACTCTCATTAATGCAGCCCAGCCCTGTCCACCGTTAGATCACACACACACTCACACACACACTCACACTCACACTCACACACCCACGCAGAGGAAACAACCTTCTGTTCTAAATGGCTACCTATCACACGTACAGGTAAAGGTCACCTTGATGACACGTCTCAGACAGCTCACGCATGTTATTATGCAAGCGGTCATGCACACACGCACACACCTGGTTGTGTCATATTAAGCAGTCTGATTGCCAGTTGTGCCCAGACCTTCACCTCTCTCCTCTCTCCTCTCCCTTCCTCTAAACCCTCCCAGGCCAAATTGGCTCTGAAGTGACACGTCAGTTTCAATTTAACCCGGCAGGCCCTGAAACAATAACTTCATCAGCCCCTGTTAAAGTCTCCTTTCCATCGGACAGTCTCACAAATAAACACTGATTCCCTCCACTTTCTTCCTGAGGGCATCTATTCCTCTGACTGGTGTAGAGGAGAAAATAAAACATCTTCAAGGATCCCCCAAGGACCTCTCAAGTGTTGAATAATGTTTAAAAATATTGTTTTAGTTTACTTTTCTCAGCCTACGCATTTCCTTCTTAGTGGCTAAGACTCAGCAGAATACTGTATTCCCTAGCTTCCTCATAGCTACTGGAGATTCCAGATATCCGCTAGTTGATATCTGAACTAATTTGAGACAGCAGTATTTCCTGACCACATGACCTGACCATGGTAAAACTCCTGTGTGTGTGCGTGTGTGTGTGTGTGTGTGTGTGTGTGTGTGTGTGTGTGTGTGTGTGTGTGTGTGTGTGTGTGTGTGTGTGTGTGTGTGTGTGTGTGTGTGTGTGTGTGTGTGTGTGTGTGTGTGTGTGTGTGTGTGTGTGTGTGTGTGTGTGAGTGTGTGTGTGTGTGTGTGTGCACCTACTACATGCATGTGTGTTCCTATTGTCCATCCTCAATCCAATCTCCTTCTCCTCTCCCTCTCCTTCTCCCCTCCCCTTCTTATCCCCTCCCCTCATTCTCCTTCTGCCCCTCATTTTCCCTTCCCTCTCCTTCTCTCCCTCATCCTCCTTCTCTCCCTCACCCTCCTTCTCCATTCCCCCTCCTTCTCCCCTTCCCCTCCTTCTCCCCTCTTTCTCCCCTCCCCCTCCTTGTCCCCTCCACACACCCCCCCCCCTCTTTCTCCCCTTCTTCTCCCCTCCCCCTCCTTTCCCAACAGAACATGTTAAACTGCATCTTTACAGAGATAATAGAGTGAGAGGGAGCTATATTCTGTCAACATACTGTATGGCAGGCATGGAGGACCTAGTCATCACATCTAATGATGGCATGACATGTGTAATGGACTGTCTCTCTGGAGGCTTTATTGCTGACACACACACACACACACACACAATAATGTTACCCCATTAGGATAATAAAAAAGTAATGCTAATTGAAATGGAATGGAAGCTATTTTGGATTTCTGTCCTCTAAAGGCTTGAAGTCTGTCCTCTAGGAGTTTATAATGTAGAAATGTCAAAATAATCTCATCTTCCTAATGTCAATTATTACTATACATATTGTGCACGCATTAGACACACATGCACACTCCTTCCCCTCTCTCTCTCTCAACAGGGATTGATTAATCCATTAAGACAGGCCTCTCTTGGTTTCTCCTCTTCTCTTTTCTCTCTCTGCCGTAATTACCTCATCAAGTTACATTTTAACCCACTTCCTACAAATAAATATCCAACAGTAATCCTCTCTCACCCCTCCCTCCACCCTCCACACCCCCCGGGAAGCCCATGAATGAGGTCAAGTGTCATCACTTCTGATATGCAACCTGATTGGCCCAGTATGACACCCCATCCACTGAGAACATGAGTGTGAGGGAAGCAGAGGGGAAATAAAAAAGAACTGGCATCAGCAAAGAAAAAGAGGAGAATAAATGAAAACAAGTCCCCCCCCCCCCCCCCCCCCCCACCCCCCCCTGGTAACACATTAGTATTGGATCATGGGACGAGCCCTCATCCGTCCAATCCAGATGCATAGTAATGACTGGAGGACGAGAAGAGAGAGCGCCGTTGAATTAAACATGAAAACCATTTCCATCAAAGGGGTTTATTTTGGCTAAACGGCTCGTCCGTCTCCGTTCTCTGGGATGGGATGTTTTTTTATTTTTTTCTCCGAGGCACTTCATCATTTGTGTGTCTCAGGTGAGGTGGGGTCAATGACACTGGCTAGCACCGCCTGTAATGTATTCCACCTCTGTGGGGAATGAGATGCATCTCCACCCAGCCCCCTGCCTCAGGGTCAGACCACTACTACAGCCTGCAATCTATTACTCTGCCAGTTTCCACATTCTTCAGGCTCTGCTATGAAACTGAGCGGCCTGCGTGTGCCAGAGTCGAGCCGTAATGGCCGCCACCTGCAGCAGAACGGCTCAGGCAAGGTTCCAATCTCCCTAACGTGTTACCAGGGGAAATCCCCCTCATGTGATGGATACTGTCCCCCGTTGTTTCATTACTCTGTGTCTGTGTATGTGTGAGTGTGGGGAATTGGTCAGCATACGGAGAGACAGAGACTGATGGTGTCTTCCTCGTCGCTTTCCTTTCCTCTTTCTGCTTTGTTCTTTCTCTTCTGTCTGTCTCTTTTTGTTTCTCTGCCCACCTCTCTACCCCTTTTTATCTACCACTTTTCTCTTCCCTCTCTCTCTCTCTCTCTCCCCCCTTTCTCTGCTCTCCCTCCACCAGGTCGACAGTTGACCATCTTCAACAGCCAGGCGTTCATCAAGATCGGTGGTGGTGGCGGCGACAAGGCCCGTCACTTCCAGGGCCAGATCTCGGGCCTCTACTACAACGGGCTGCAGGTGCTCAAGCTGGCGGCCGAGGGCGACCCCAACGTGCAGGCCCAGGGCAACCTGCGGCTGGTGGGCGACGTGCCCTCGGTGCTCACCACAGACACCACCAGCACCACGCCGCTGGCCGACATGTCCACCACCATCATGGAGACAACCACCACGATGGCTACCACCACCACCCGCAAGCAGCGCTCACCCACCATGAGAGACAGTGTCACACAGGTTAGTGGATGGGGACTAGGGTGGGTTAGGATGGGGTAGGGTGGGTTGGGTTAGGGTAGGGTTAGGTAGGCTGGATGTAGACTTTAGACTGGCCTGGGCTGAGTAGGAGGAAAGGGGATGAAGTTTCCCTGCCGGGGTCCAAGGAAGTAATCAAAAAGCAGTTTTGAGTTTTTTCCTTTGAGATGATGGGGTTTGGGAAGGATAATCTGATCCTAGAGCTGTGCCCATAAGGACAACTTTCTAACCACAGTGGTAGATGGCTTAGTAGTGGTATGAGATAATAGGGGTCATGAATGTTTCATGAAGTTTATCCTTCTCTACAAAATCACACTTGAACTTCAAATGAACTCCATATAAATTTCACAGTCTAGTGTACCCTAGCAATGCAGACTGAGTCTTGAGTCCTTCCAAAGCAATATCACTGATCGAAGCCTAAACACATTGTTAGGGGCAATATGAATCATACCCATCCAGACCTATCAATCACACCCATCCAGACCTATCAATCTCTCCCATCCAGACCTACCAATCACACCCATCCAGACCTACCAATCACACCTATCCAGACCTACCAATCACACCTATCCAGACCTACCAATCACACCCATCCAGACCTACCAATCACACCCATCCAGACCTACCAATCACACCTATCCAGACCTACCAATCACACCCATCCAGACCTACCAATCACACCCATCCAGACCTACCAATCACACCCATCCAGACCTACCAATCACACCCATCCAGACCTACCAATCATACCCATCCAGACCTACCAATCACACCCATCCAGACCTACCAATCATACCCATCCAGACCTACCAATCACACCCATCCAGACCTACCAATCACACCTATCCAGACCTACCAATCACACCCATCCAGACCTACCAATCATACCCATCCAGACCTACCAATCACACCCATGCAGACCTTCCAATCATACCCATCCAGAGTTACCAATCACACCCATCCAGACCTACCAATCACACCCATCCAGACCTACCAATCATACCCATCCAGACCTGCCAATCACACATAGCCAGACACTAGTGGCAAACCCTCTAAACATGTTTTTATTCTGTGTGTGTGTGTTTGTCTGTCTGTCTGTCTGTCTGTCTGAAGGCTATGATTTTGCAGGACTAATCTGGACTGGATCCCTCACTCCTCAGTGGCAGCTAGGGAAGAATAGGGGACAGAACTAATGCACCACCTACAGTAGACATACAGTCACACCCAGTCCCCATGTAGTCGCCATGCCACCCAGTCCCCATGTAGTCGCCATGCCACCCATTCCCCATGTAGTCGCCATGCCACCCAGTCCCCATGTAGTTGCCATGCCTCCCAGTCCCCATGTAGTCACCATGCCTCCCAGTCCCCATGTAGTCGCCATGCCTCCCAGTCCCCATGTAGTCGCCATGCCTACCAGTCCCCATGTAGTCGCCATGCCACCCAGTCCCCATGTAGTCGCCATGCCTCCCAGTCCCCATGTAGTCACCATGCCTCCCAGTCCCCATGTAGTCGCCATGCCTACCAGTCCCCATGTAGTCGCCATGCCACCCAGTCCCCATGTAGTCGCCATGCCTCCCAGTCCCCATGTAGTCACCATGCCTCCCAGTCCCCATGTAGTCGCCATGCCTCCCAGTCCCCATGTAATCGCCATGCCTCCCAGTCCCCATGTAGTCACCATGCCTCCCAGTCCCCATGTAGTCACCATGCCTCCCAGTCCCCATGTAGTCACCATGCCTCCCAGTCCCCATGTAGTCACCATGCCTCCCAGTCCCCATGTAGTCACCATGCCTCCCAGTCCGCACGCAGTCCATAATAATCTGTGATAGCAGGCCCCATGTCCTCCAGGAGAGGAAATCGCTTCCCCCCATTTCAGCGCCCCTACCATCTATTAATTAGCCCGCAAGCCGCATACATTATACTGTAAATGTAATGTAAATGCAGCTATGCAGCAGCAGTGGGTGTCATAGCATTGGAATATTATTAGGCTCCAGGGACCTAGAGAGACATGGGAATTTAGTGGAGGACCAGCTGTTGGTTTTAGAGTTCAAATGGTTTTCTTCCAAATAGTTTAGCTATATTGATTGAGCTAGCCTGACACAACTGAACAAATGGATTAGTCCCTAAAGTGCAAACCCCGGACATCTGCCATTCCAGGCAGTCTCAATCACTCAAAGTCAATACATCAAGTAAACAAAATTCTGACACGGGATGGACAGGGGCGTGAAAAGGATGTTGTTTTTGTCTATCCGTTTGTTTACTTTGTTCCATGTTTCAAGCGTTACAGAATACCCAATTATGTACGGATGGATTAGGTAAGGCTCAGTTCTTACGCAAGCTGGGGCTGTTCCTAACATTTCAACAAACTTGCGCGGTGTTGCGTTGCAAATATGAAAAAGTACCAATTAACATTGGGTTTGTCTCCAACAAGTTGTTCATTACCACCCTCCTTGTTCTCCAGGGTTGGGAGTAATGGTAATTTACCCAACCCTGTTGTCCTCAAGCTTACCTAAGCTCAATCACACAAAGCTCTCAGCATGCCAGTCTACCATGATTAAGCGTTCTCTGCCGAAGAACACTGCTCTCATACCAACTCCCTAACTCCCCCTCTTTCTTTCTCCCTTCTCTCTCTCTCTCTCTCTCTCTTTCTCTCTCCTGAGCTGATAACACAGTGCTAATTACTGTGTGGAACTAAAAGCTTCTCGGAGAGAAGAGAAACGAGAGAGAGAGAGATAGGCTGCTTGAGAGAGACTGATCGTGCCAGGGGGATGAGAGGGTGTGTAGGGGTAGACTAGAGAGGGGTGGGTGTCTCATATCGCTGGTTAACACACTGCAAACACCAATCAAGTCCCATCTAATTCAATGTGAGCTATTGCACCATCATTGTCCATCCCTGATCGCACTGCATAGCTAGAGCCACAATCCTTTGACTTCAGCTTGACTAAATTCAATAAATGGGGGGAAATGCACTTAATTATCTTAATATGGTGTTAGCAAAGCAGTCACTTAATTATCTTTATATGCTGTTAGCAAAGCAGTCACTTAATTATCTTTATATGCTGTTAGCAAAGCAGTCACTTAATTATCTTTATATGGTGTTAGCAAAGCAGTCACTTAATTATCTTTATATGCTGTTAGCAAAGCAGTCACTTAATTATCTTAATATGGTGTTAGCAAAGCAGTCACTTAATTATCTTTATATGCTGTTAGCAAAGCAGTCACTTAATTATCTTAATATGGTGTTAGCAAAGCAGTCACTTAATTATCTTAATATGGTGTTAGCAAAGCAGTCACTTAATTATCTTAATATGGTGTTAGCAAAGCAGTCACTTAATTATCTTTATATGGTGTTAGCAAAGCAGTCACTTAATTATCTTTATATGCTGTTAGCAAAGCAGTCGCTTCATTATCTTTATATGCTGTTAGCAAAGCAGTCGCTTCATTATCTCTACATGGTGTTATCAAAGCAGTCACTTCATTATCTCTACATTTTATCAACGCAGTCGCTTCATTATCTCTACATGGTGTTATCAAAGCAGTCGCTTCATTATCTCTACATAGTGTTATCAAAGCAGCTGCTTCATTATCTCTGCATGGTGTTATCAAAACAGTCGCTTCATTATCTCTATATGGTGTTATCAAAGCAGTCGCTTCGTTATCTCTATGGTGTTATCAAAGTAGTCGCTTCATTATCTCTACATGGTGTTATCAAAGCAGTCGCTTCATTATCTCTACATGGTGTTATCAAAGCAGTCGCTTTGTTATCTCTAGGGTGTTATCAAAGCAGTCGCTTAATTATCTCTACATGGTGTTATAAAAGCAGTCGCGGACTGTCCATGTACTCTATCTATCGGTTGTGAGGAGAGAGGAGATCACACATTGTAGACAGTATAAAGATCAATGCTGCTAGCTTCGCCATCCTTCCAAAGTAATGTATAATTCAATGGTAGGGGTTCTGCACAGTTATCAATGCAGATAGTCGGTCCTTCCAAAGTCAATGATGTACAGTATGACGCAACTGGCACTACTGTTAGGAATGGAGTTTAGGGACCTCTGTAGAGCCATATTACACACTATGGGTGCCTCCCAAATGGTAGCTTATTCCCTATGGGCCTTGGTCAATAGTAGTGCACTATATAGGAGATAGGGTGTCATTTAGGACACAACCTATGCTATATCTGATGACCTCTTTGCTATGGTTACGCAGGAGACATGATGGTGTGCTGTTTAGCTACTCTCAGAGCCTAGTAAACATGAGATCAATGATTCATGTCTGTATGCATCCTGGTACTCGGAGGCACAGTTGTTTTCTATCGTTAATGAGCATAATGTTTATGGCTTGACGTTTATGCACGGCACAAAGTCATAACACACCCTCAGATCCTACCTTCAGTGTGTTATTAGAGCTAATAAGTCCTTTTCCCGCATTTCTCAAAAATGTTAATGGCTTTGCTATATTGCATTGTACCTACAGAAGATAACCCTAAAGAACATGTTATTACAAAAGCAACGCCCATTACGAACAAGTTACTCGACCAAGTACCATAATTACAAATTCTATGATCTAAGCCTTAATGGAAAAGTCCACCCAAAAACTATCTTTTGGTATTTATTTCATTAGTCCATTGTCCCAAAACAAATTGGTGGAATTCAGCCGTGTGCATTAGTACAGATGCTTTGTTGGTCTAACCCAGCTTTCACCACTCTAACGGATGGCTCTGTCAATACCCTGCTTTTCCTGGTATATCTTCCTTTTGCTACACTAATAGCTGATGTGTCGTTTTCACGGCCCGGCGAGCTCGCCTTGCTCTCCCGCTGGTGGACGAGGAGAGAGAGATGAGACAAAGACAGAGATGAAGGGATGGAGGGGAGGTAGAGTGTAGCTGACGGAGGCAAACAAATAGATAGATGGAGATAGAGGAGACCGAGAGAGGGATGGCGGTATGGGGAAGAGAGGACAGGAAGAGACGGAACATGAGCATTTCAGTTTTGGGGGAGTGGAAAGACAACGATGACAAAGACAAAGGAAAAGCCAACATGTCACCCCCAAATTCCCATATCAAACATTACAACTATGGCTGAAATGGCCCATCGCTTTACAGCTGAAGAAGTGCAGAGATCATACGCTACATTCAACAGCTAAGATGTCTGCCCGTCAGATCCTGTTGATCTTCTTAGTTCCATTTCCTGTGCCAGCGATCTGATGGGGCGCTCCTCTCAGCCCTGTTCACATGACCCATGCATTTATCAGTTAGCTAGCATTGCGTCCCCAACACACAGACACACACACACACACACACACACACTGTCGTCTGTGCAGTTAATAGGCCAGCTTATGGAGGCTGTCATGTGTTTTGCGCTAGACCAAACCTGGTAATGGCTCTATAAGTACTGTACAGCCTCAACTGGGGGCGCAAGCTAATGTCGCAGGACTGCTTTAACGAGCCAGGAGCCCCCCTTCTGCTCTAAGTGATGCTACACCAACACCATCGGAACGGGATAGGGGGACGGGGCACAGGGGAACTGACCCAGATTTCTCCAAGGCAGAGAAGAAAAAAAAAACGTTCAGCTATTCTGATTGAGACGCTTTGATCATGACAAATAATTATTTGATGTTTTAAATAATACCGTCACTTTTGCTGGTTTTGTTTTGCACTGATAGCAGACTACATGGTACAGAATGGGGGGAGTCATCTCTTCTCCTGAAGTTTCCCCTTGGTAGAAATATAGGATCATATTCCCCTCCCCAATCTTAACCCTAACCATTATTGGTGGAAATGCTCAACTGACCCCAGATCAGCGTCTAGGAGCAACTTTACCCTACTCTGAGTACCACCAGCCATTACACTACCATGGTACATGTATATTCCAGTACTACATGTAGAAATCCTGATTCAACTCATCAAAAGCTTGATGATTAGTTACTAGTTGAATTAATTTGTTTATTTTATTTAACCTTTATTTAACTAGGCAAGTCAGTTAAGAACAAATTCTTGTTGACAATGACGGCCTACGCTGGCCAAAACCTAATCCGGATGACACTGGGGCCAATTTTGTGCAACACCTTATGGGACTCCAAACCATGGCCGGTTGTGATACAGCCTGGAATCAAACCAGGGTCTGTAGTGACGCCTCTAGCACCAAGATGCAGTGCCTTAGACCGCTGCACCCTCGGGAGCCCTAATTAATGAGGTGTGCTGGTACTGGAATAGACTAAATAAATGGAACTGGCCCGTGAAGAGATTTGCTTAACACTGATCTGGATGAATGAAAAGTATTGCAGCAAGACGTCAACAGTGCAGCTTGCGCAGGTCGTCCAGGTGTCCAGATGAAGGAAGTGAATGTCTGCATACCTAACTCCAGGGGGAGGCATTGAGACAACTCCTTGATAACATACATACAGCGTCTAATAAGGGACAGGGGAAGTGGGATACCTAGTCAGTTGTCCAACTGAATACCTTCAACTGAAATGTGTCTTCCGCATTTAACCCAAACCCTCTGAATCAGGAAGGTGCAGGGGGGCTGCCTTAATCGACATCCACGTCTTCAGTGCCCGGAATAATGTGCTAGACTCGAAAACAGTGGCAAGTGTTACCGAGTGGACTATCCTAAATAAATAAATACCAATTCTGTTGTAGTGCCGATATTTTCAGATATGAATAGTTTTTTTTCAAGCTGCATTCCTAAAATGTAACGTAACAAGGGTTCAAACACCACCTGATCCTTCATATCTGT
This sequence comes from Oncorhynchus mykiss, assembly GCF_013265735.2. NCBI lineage: Eukaryota > Metazoa > Chordata > Actinopteri > Salmoniformes > Salmonidae > Oncorhynchus > Oncorhynchus mykiss. The sequence goes on along the minus strand of NC_048585.1, from coordinate 51,584,603 downwards.
ATTCATCTACTGTTTCCCCCTCTCATTAAACAAGCTGCATTCCTAAAATGTAACGTAACAAGGGTTCAGACACCACCTGATCCTTCATATCTGTATTCATCTACTGTTTCCCCCTCTCATTAAACAAGCTGCATTCCTAAAATGTAACGTAACAAGGGTTCAAACACCACCTCATCCTTCATATCTGTATTCATCTACTGTTTCCCCCTCTCATTAAACAAGCTGCATTCCTAAAATGTAACGTAATAAGGGTTCAGACACCACCTGATCCTTCATATCTGTATTCATCTACTGTTTCCCCCTCTCATTAAACAAGCTGCATTCCTAAAATGTAACGTAATAAGGGTTCAGACACCACCTGATCCTTCATATCTGTATTCATCTACTGTTTCCCCCTCTCATTAAACAAGCTGCATTCCTAAAATGTAACGTAACAAGGGTTCAGACACCACCTGATCCTTCATATCTGTATTCATCTACTGTTTCCCCCTCTCATTAAACAAGCTGCATTCCTAAAATGTAACGTAACAAGGGTTCAGACACCACCTGATCCTTCATATCTGTATTCATCTACTGTTTCCCCCTCTCATTAACGACGTTCTATATCCAGACAGAGAAAATACTCATCAAATATACATTTAAAGACCAATACTTTGAAAGCACAACGTTAGAAATCCATTCTAGGCTACAACATCATTAGATATTTGTTATCAAAGGGAGCGCTGCCCATTTAGAAGATGGTAAATGAAATGGAAGAGTGTGTCTGGTGCAGATTTTACCATGGGCTCATTAAGTCCAGGTGGACACACACACACACACACACACACACACACACACACACATACACACACACACACACACACACACACCATTTGATGAATAAGTAAATCCATCCTGGCTATGGATACATAAAGGAGAACTCTGTGTACAGACACAGTGAACAAATCACTGTGCTCAAATCAATTGTGCTGCTCATGATAAAGAGCCCTCATCCCTCCCCCCTGTATTCCTTCAGGCTTGAGCTTGTCTTGAATATTAACTTGAGCCTGGGGGTTGAGGAGAATAGATAAGGTATTCTGCCAGGCAGTACAGTGGTGTGAGAGCACACGAGCGACAGAGTTCTGAATGGGCTTTTTATTATGGCCGCTATTAACCTAACTTCCACTGTGATAATGTAGTGTGCTGTGGCTCTGGGCTTAATGGACATCAACAATGTATTATCACTGGGTTGTATTATATGGAGTGTGGTGAACTCAAAATGGAGATGTGTAAACTTTGGGCTCTAGTTACATCCTACAACCAGAGTTGATCCTAGTCAGGTCCCATTGACAGGAGAAAACTCCTGTTTGCCCCAGAAATAGAACCCACTCTCACACCCTCTCCCTCCCTCCCCACTCTCTCTTTCTCTCCCTCCCTCTCTGTTCCAGAACACGGATGACATATTGGTAGCGTCTGCTGAGTGTCCCAGCGATGACGAGGACTTGGAGGAGTGTGAGCCTGGAAATGGTGAGTCCACTCTGGGGGTTCTGTGTCCACTACAGGGGGTCCATCAGCCCAGCAGAGACCCACAAGAACAGAAACAGCTAGCTCCCCTAACCCACTTTTTTCTACTACTGTGACCCCATGACATCTCATATGCAGCTCTGATTGGTCAGATGTGCACCCACCCTGGTTTCTCATTGGCTAAGATCTCAAAGTGGCACAGTGACAGCTCCAAAGTCTCCCGAGCCATCTGCAAGGTAACCTAGCATCCTAATTGGGTAGCTGCAGGTGTTAGACGAGCTGCACCAATCAGTCTCTCCGATCGAATTGGGGCCGGACAGGTTCAACATTGAACTCCTCTCGACCGTCCGCCTCACAGTGGCGGCTGAGTGGACTCGGAGCTGAGCAATGTCGACGTGAACAGAAAGGTCAAACGAACTTCTGACACGGGATGGACGGGGGTGTGAAAAGGGCAGGATGTTGATAGATTTTACCGTGGTTTCAGGACACTGGCTTGTTGCCTGTGCGCTGGCCGGTTGCCTGGGAACTGCCAAGAACTCTTACATGCATCATAATGCTAAGACTGCCAGAGCTAGGTTCCACTGGGCATGTTTGTGTTCTCCAGTGAAGACTCAAATCAAATGCTTTCCCTACAGCAACCTAGGAGGTCTAGAAATAACCTTTATGAAATATTTAGTTAATGTTCAGTTTTTTTTAAATCTTGTTTTCATTTGACGTGGAATAGAACTCAGCAAAGATTACGTTACGTTTGACAATTTTTATTAAATCGATGTTAAGGTGTTGTTAAAAACCACATGAAAATCGTATTACACCTTAATTAAGTGGGTGGAGATTATGGGAATCACTGTGCTTAGTAGGTAACACTGATCTACACTAAGCCGAAATATTCCACACTAGATCAATTCTCTGCGTGGTTTAACTGTAGGTGGTGGAAGCCGAAATAGAGGTGTTATCAGAATGAGAAATGATAGTTTTTCGGTAGCTGTCCAGAAGACAGAGCGGTACCACACAGCTCCTGATAGACACTAGGCTGTCTCTCACACTATTGTCGGGGAAAGTTTCTACTCAGTCTGGCCTTCCATGAGAGACAGAACATCACACACACACATTTATCCTCCACACACACACACACATTATGTTCTGTAAACCTTTCCATTTTAGTCATTTAGCAGATGCTCTTATCCAGAGCGACTTACAGTGAGTGCATCTTAAGATAGCTAGGTGAGACAACCACATATCACAGTCGTGGTAGAGGGGGGTGGCAACAGCCTGAATCCCTCCTTGAAAACAAAACCCCTGTGAGAGACCTAGCATTATCTGATGTGAGCCAATGACTGGGGAGATCTACCTCTCAAATGAGCCAATGACTGGGGAGATCTACCTATCATATGAGCCAATGACTGGGGAGATCTACCTCTCAAATGAGCCAATGACTGGGGAGATCTACCTATCATATGAGCCAATGACTGGGGAGATTTACCCCTCATATGAACCGGCTGCAGGGGCATTGTAACTCTCTGAAGTCCAAAGGGAAAGAAACACACACACACACACGCACACGCACACACACACACACACACACACACACACACACACACACACACACACACACACACACACACATATATATATATCAAAACACACATACAAAGTTAAATAAGGGGAACAGGCGACAGAGAGGGAGAGAGTGAGACCGATCATGAAAGAATGAAGCGGCCACAGAAAGACAGTGAGAGAGAGCGAGAGAGAGGGGTGGAAAGGCACATCTTGGAGGAGTGATTGGCGTTGAGATGTGCGTCACGTCTCCTTGCTCTCCGACGAGAGAGGGAGCGACAGAGAAAGAGAGAAAGAGATGTTGGATCCCTCCCTGCGTAACTTCTGAGTTTTCTATCTGCCCTGCCTGCCTCTCCCACCGGGCTAATTAATATTTGGCCTCGTTAGACTTGCTGTAATTACATCATCCAACCGAGCCTGGATTTGGTTTCGTTCACTTTTAATGAGCCCCAGACAGAATAGGAAGAATACATAGCAGGGCTCCCTTTAACAAAGCCCTGCTATCTACACCACAGCATCAGCTTTGGAGGACTCACGCACATAGTCACACAAAGAGATACAGATAGTTCCAGTCTTCTCTCTTTATTTTACTAGGCAAATCAGTTAAGAACAAATTATTATTTACAATGACAGCCTACGAACAGTGGGTTAACTGCCTTGTTCAGGGGCAGATTGACAGATTCAATCTAGCAACCTTTCGGTTACTGGCCCAATGCTCTAACCACTAGACTACCTGTCGCCCTTTAGCCTGCTAACAATCTATCTACCCCTCTCTCCCTCTCGCTCTCTCCCTCTGTCTCTTTACTTCTCTCTCTACCTCTCCCTACCTCTATCTCTCTCTTCCTCTACCTCTTTCTACCTCTCTCTTTCACTCTCCCTCTATCTCTCTCGCTCTCTCTCTCTACCTCTCTCTCTCTCCCACACATGTACACTACAGTAATGTCTCATGAGAGGTCAGTGAGATGGAAGGTTCACTTCCCTTTAAAGGTGCACTATGCAGAAATCGCAGTGCAATTTCCTGGTTGCAAAAATTTGAATAGTTCACCTAATTTCAGTTTATGTGACTAAGCAAGCAAGTATAGTGTAGATAATCATTGTATCATCTAAGCAGATGTGAAATATGTTTTCCATAACCAAAAACATTGTATTTCCAGCTGTTTGAAGCTGGTGTACAAAACCCAAAGTAAAATATGCAAAAATGAAACTTATAAAAGGGAAGCATAGAAATACTGCACATGGAACAGACATACCGCTTCTTAGACTTGCTTTCAATGAGAATGGCAGATCTATAACACACATTTCTATGTGAATTTGGTCAGGTTCCCAAAATGTTATATACTGCAGCTTTAAAGAACAAATGGTGGGGCAGAAATAACGTTGGTCAAACTGATCCATTGAGAACAGTGGGTATCTGTATGGTGATGTTGATATATACTGAGTGTACACATAGACTGACCGGGTGAATCCAGTTGAAAGCTATGATCTCTTATTGATGTCTCCTGTTAAATCCACTTCAGTCAGTGTAGATGATGGGGAGGAGACAGGTTAAAGAAGGAGTTTTAAGCCTCGAGACAATTGAGACATGGATTGTGTATGTTTGCCATTCATAGGGTGAATGGGCAAGACAAAAGAGATAATTGAAAAGTTACCTCATTAGTTATAATCAAATATTTCATTTCTTCTTGCACATGTATTATACAGTGTCTGAATTCAGATGTTCAGAGGAATGTACACACTTATGCTGGTTGATACTACATATATATTTCCATGTGTCAATAGACTATATTTGAGGCATTTTCTGTGCATCAATACATAGTATATTGTCTGTCTTATGAGGTACATCAAATCCAATATGCTCACTGAGGCAGAATATCAACTAGCTTCAACTCCACTCTCCAAAGGAAAAAAAACACTGCAGCCATATCAAAATCAAAATGAATTAAGGTTTCAGAAATCACATAAAAACTGTGAAAAGGTGTAAACAAATGTTGTTTGGCAGATTAGTGTCACTTTTTCTTACTCCCTCAGTCCTTAATGAGATTGTGGGATTAAATACCGTTGTGGATTTTAAGATAAAATACAATAATATTTCAGTAAATCTGAGAAGACTGACCGTGATGGAGAGAGAGGGAACAAAGGAGACAAGATGGAGAGAAATGAGGGAGATAGAAAAATCAAAGAGGTAAATAGGTTGATTTTTCACACGTTGACTCATCCCAGGATCAAACAGAGGTAAATAGGTTGATATTTCATACGTTGACTCAGCCCAGGATCAAACAGAGGTAAATAGGTTGATATTTCATACGTTGACTCAGCCCAGGATCAAACAGAGGTAAATAGGTTGATATTTCATACGTTGACTCAGCCCAGGATCAGAGGTAAATAGATTGATATTTCATACATTGACTCAGCCCAGGATCAAACAGAGGTAAATAGGTTGATATTTCATACGTTGACTCAGCCCAGGATCAGAGGTAAATAGGTTGATATTTAATACATTGACTCAGCCCAGGATCAAACAGAGGTAAATAGGTTGATATTTCATACGTTGACTCAGCCCAGGATCAAACAGAGGTAAATAGGTTGATATTTCATACATTGACTCAGCCCAGGATCAAACAGAGGTAAATAGGTTGATATTTCATACATCGACTCAGCCCAGGATCAAACAGAGGTAAATAGGTTGATATTTCATACATTGACTCAGCCCAGGATCAAACAGAGGTAAATAGGTTGATATGTCATACGTTGACTCAGCCCAGGATCAAACAGAGGTAAATAGGTTGATATTTCATACGTTGACTCAGCCCAGGATCAAACAGAGGTAAATAGGTTGATATTTCATATGTTGACTCAGCCCAGGATCAAACAGAGGTAAATAGGTTGATTTTTCATACGTTGACTCAGCCCAGGATCAAACAGAGGTAAATAGGTTGATATTTCATACATTGACTCAGCCCAGGATCAAACAGAGGTAAATAGGTTGATATTTCATACATTGACTCAGCCCAGGATCAAACAGAGGTAAATAGGTTGATATTTCATACGTTGACTCAGCCCAGGATCAAGCAGAGTTTGTCAGGGCCTCAAGACTCTCTAATTTGCATCACGCTGAGGTAGAAACACTAGGCTGCCGACCAAGCCAAAACCAGGGAGAATTCATGGACCCCATCCAGAAGTGCCTTGCAGAAAGCATCGTGGAAAGGAGCAATCCGTAATCAATCAGACGGGGTGAACGTAGTTTCATCAATCAACGTCAGAATACATTACCCTCCCTCAGAACGTAGGACGGCATGTGTGGACTGTGTATTCAATTATTCACTGTCTATGTGCAAGGAAACGGTGTGCTTTTCGCTATTGAATGCAAACTAGGTCCAGACAAAGAACTTCTTAACTAAATCAAGGATGTAGTCTTCATGAAATGGATTATTACCCAGTATAGCAGACCATTGCAGAGATGGAGAATGCATTAGGTTAGACAGAGACTAGAAAATTATAATCTCGATTCCATCCACAACGTAGTAGAAGCAATTTCTATGCAACGTACAAACTCTGAACAGTCAGTCGTTCGACTGTTAAAATTTCAAGTGGCTCAGGACGAGCCAACGTGATAGGCAGAATAACTAAGTCCCAGTGTTTGTTCAGGACGAGCCAACGTGATAGGCAGAATAACTAAGTCCCAGTGTTTGTTCAGGACGAGCCAACGTGATAGGCAGATTAACTAAGTCCCAGTGTTTGTTCAGAATAAGCCAACGTGATAGGCAGAATAACTAAGTCCCAGTGTTTACATCATTATCCATCTTTAACGATCTGCTTGCTTATTAGGGAAAATACACACCCCTTTTGAGTTTTGGTTCGGTTTTTAAAAAGGTGAGTATTCCTCTAGTGCTGCGGAGAGGGTGACCCACACAGGCAAGTGACCACAGCAGGCTAGCCTAACTAGTGGAAAAGCTCAGACTCTCTCAACAGGTCAAATCATTTCACAATGGAGTGAGTAAAGTGGATTTTCAATTTTCCAAACGAAGGGCAGTGTTATGGGTTCTCTATGGGTTCTCTATGGGTTCTCTATGGGTTCTTGGCAGTTCTCATTGTGACGATGACCAAAGCATTTGAAGCCTGTTTGAACAAGTCCATTCACACCAGCTAATTCATCATACGGCCAATGGCGTGGCTGTGTGGCCAACCTATGGGTGCGAACTGACCAATCAGAAGCTGCATATGCCGTTACAGGGCACAGTCATGGGAAGGGGAAATATATCAGGTGTTGACAGGACTGTGTCCAGACAAAGAAACACTCAATGAAGAGATGAGCGAGTCAGGTGCAGCTGTACATGTAGACGTCTGTGTTTGAGGGTTGAGAACCCATTATCTTGTCCATCCTGTGGTTAACAGTAACTTCTCCTATCATGGCACCAATGACAAAGCTTATGGCACTCACGCTAAAGCTGCGAATTCTGTGGCCAGTAGAGAGTGGTGGTATCGTTTGCAGAGGTGGTCCTCTCAAAATGCTTTTGCAAACTCGTTTATGATAATTAGGCCCGAAGGCCTGCAACATATTTGAGAAGAATGTGAACAGTAATAAATGACTGTACTTTCGAAGGAAGTCTTGGATTCACATTAGAAGCAGGTGTACAAAGACTCTTGAACAATTCCTTTAACTATATATTCATTCTGTAGACACAATGAGCAGCTCCAGCAGATGCACAGCTGCTTTAGGTTTTTTCACAACACTCTTTCAGTGTCAGACACCTATAACTGGGCCACGCAGTAGCGGAACGCAGTGAGGGACAGTCGGCCTACAGAGAGGCAGGGGGACAGCGAGGCATCGCGTTGGCACCATTTCTGTCAGACAGACAGATGGCGGGGTAAAGCTACACGACCAAAAGTATGTGGACAAACATCTCATTCCAAAATCCTGGGTATTAATATAGAGTTGGTCCCCCCTTTGCTACTACAACAGCCTCCACTCTTCTGGGAAGGCTTTCCACTAGATGTTGGAACATTGCTGCGGGGACTTGCTTCCATTCAGCCACAAGAGCATTAGTGAGGTCGGGCAATGATGTATGGCAATTAGGCCTGGCTTGCAGTCGGCGTTCCAATTCATCCCAAAGGTGTTTGATGGGGTTGAGGTCAGGGCTCTGTGCTGGCCAGTCAAGTTCTTCCACACCGATCTCGACAAACCATTTCTGTATGGACCTCGCTTTGTGCACGAGAGCATTGTCATGCTGAAACAGGAAAGGGCCTTCCCCAAACTGTTGCCACAAAGCTGGAAGCACAGAATGGTCTATAATGTAATTGTATACTGAAGCATTAAGAATTCCCTTCACTGGAACTACGGGGCCTAGCCGTAACCATGAAAAACAGCCCCAGACCATTATTCCTCCTCCACCAAACTTTACATTTGGCAATATGCGTTTGGGCAGGTAGCGTTCCCCTGGCATCCGCCAAACCCAGATTTGTCCATCGGACTGCCAAGTGGTGAAGCGTGATTCATTACACCAGAGAAAGCGTTTCCACTGCCCCAGAGTCCAATGGCGGCGAGCTTTGCACCACTCCAGCCAACGGTTGTCATTGTGCTTGTTTGTAGCTGCTCGGCCAAACCCATTTCATTTTGGAACTCAGTAGTAACTGTTGCAACCGAGGACAATTTTTACTCAAATTTGGCGAACTGACTTGTTGAAAACGTGGCATCCTATGATGGTGTCACGTTGAAAATCACTGAGCTCTTCAGTAAGGGCATTCTATTGCCGATGTTTGTCTATGGAGATTGCATCGCTGTGTGCTCGATTGTATACACCTGTCAACAACGGGTATGGCTGAAATAGCCGAATCCACTCATTTGAAAGGGTGTCCACATACTTTTGTAAATGAAGTGAATCTGCACCTCCATCTTATCTAAACACTCAGAGAAGAAGCTAACTATCTCTGGAGTCCAGAAGAAGGGAAAGTAGGAAATGTTTGAAAGATAACTCAGAATCTGACAAGTTTACAGAATATGTAAGACAAGTCATTTTATAATCTATAGTGCTATCTTATTTGGGCTAATGGTTCATTCATTTTCTCTGTGAATTTTTCTATTTTCCTCAAATATGCCACCACTTTCTTCAAAGGTGTATCTTAACCTTCAGACACAGAGATACACACATACAAGTAGGCACCTTTATGTTGCCAGGGTAACACGGCGGCCATTTTGGCTGTGCGGTAGGAGTTGTAGGTTGAATTACTGACTAACTTTTCTCTTTCTCAGCATTCATGTTTTTACTCCCTTTCAAGGCCTGTTTTAGTGCGCTGTGTATCGTTGTTGATAATCTTTTGACAGGTTTTGTGTAAAGGTTGCTCTATAACCCTTCTGAAAGTCCCTTGTCCTACTAATTGTGGGGTTGTCAGGAAAAATGTGGCTTGTGGGGGCTTGAGCGCTGGTGTGATATGTTGGCCTGGGGGTGACGAATACACCCCAAAATACCCTCGGTACACATTTCTAGGTTCCTCCCTCCACACGCACTCGCTTTATCCGACCCCTATTCTGTTTAGATACATTCATTCACCTCATCAACTCAAGAAAGGCCCAGCGTTAAGACTATGCATGATTCATGTTATGGACATTTCTGTGGCTCACATTATCAATGTCCATAAAGAGAAATGTCATAACCTTTCAAATTGCCCCGTAACATTTTTGCTAATTGTCTCTGGGATTGTGACCCTAACACGATTACGGGATGCGGCAGAGGGTAGCAAATTGTTTTTTGAAGAAGGAATGTAACTTGTTATTTATGTTGTGCTATGTACTGCTAACACTTTCCTATTCTGTTATTGGCACTCCTGTGTTTGACTCAATGACTTTTGTCCTGACTTAACTTCAAAGCAATGTACTGATGTGTAACACCCTAAAATGTTTTATTAACTGTGGGTGTGATTATATTACAAAGGACAAAAAAGCCGTTTGCAATTTGTTTACATTCAATTCCCTTCTAAGACTGAATATGAAGGCATAGAGATCCGGGTAAGACAGAAAGATCTGACAAATTGTTAACTGTGTCAAGTGAATAGGATTTCTTCATGTCCCATGTTTTAGCATATCTAGTGGGAGGATATGGGTGTTGGGACCACATCTGTAGACTGTGTTTCAGGGTAGAAACTAGGGGAATCAGTTTCCCCCAGCTGGTCTTCAGGGTTTGAATACAGATCACCATGCCCCCATGCAGAATGGGATTTGAACCATTCTTCATGAAAACTGAAAAACACAATGAATTCTTCAGATAATTATTTTATTTTTCACACAAAAAAATAAAATAAAATAAAAAAGAAAATGGGGGGAAAGTTGTTTATCACTATCCGAGAACAATCTTACACAGCTTTCTTTTTGTAATTTTTTTTTCATGCAAAAATCATGCGGCCAATTTGTTGATGTAAGTGACCTGAACTCCGTGGTTTGCTATCTTATTTAACCCAAAGAAAAACTGAAAGCTAGCGTAGAAATAGAACAGCATAGACAGGCAGATAGAGAAGGATAACTTGTATCTAGTAGATGTTGATATGTTGTTTAGTCTTTTAAACATGTACTTTAACATATCTGTGTAGTCATGTCCAGTCTAGCGTCAGGGAGATATCAGGAATAGCAGAATATTTATTATTATCTTATACAATGTATTGTACATCTGTTTAGTCAACTTAACTATTTAAATAGAAGACTAGAGACTAACTAAACTAGCTTTAGAACTGACCTCATGTTAGGTTTTAGTGATGTTCTAATAATGGTGTTGGTGTTTTCATTTGAACTGTTGTTGCTTTTCTATTTTGGTCCTGAGGAGGTGCCCTCAGTTTCTCACTAACGCCGTCTTCCCTCCGTTGTCTCTTTCTTGTCCTAGGAGGTGAATTAGTGTTGCCCATTATAACTGTGGACTCCCTAGACCCCCCCTACGCCACCCGCTACCCCGTAATCCCCCCGCCCCCCACCTACCGCCCCTTCCTCGAAACCACCAAAGAATCCCTCCCCTTGCCCAACGGCCGCCCCCCCTGCCCACTGGATCAGGAGGACTGCGAGGAGGCGGGACCCATCGAGGTGTCCGCCTACGGCTCGGGCGAGATGACCGAGTCGGACGATGAGGACTATTACAAAAACTCCCCCCTCGTCACCGATAGGACGGTCCTCCCCCCTCCCCCCAACGAGGGCAGCGTCCAGAACCCCCGCGACCGCCACTTCTCCAACTGGCCCCCCAACTCCCACCACCCCCCCTTGTCGTCCACCCCCACGGCCAACCCTGACCAGCTAGGCCCCAGGCTCAACAAGCCAGGCGGCAGCAGCAGCAACATTCCTGCCGGCAAGATGAACACCCGGGATCAGGTGCTGCTGCCGCCCACCCACCCCTCCTCCGACCCTGACCGCCACCGCCATGCCCCGGGCGTAACCTACCCTCCCAATTTCCCCCATGTGCCCACCCCAGACCCCACATCCCCGGAGAGAGGAGGGCCTCCCGGCGCGGTAGAGGTGATCAGGGAGTCCACCAGCACCACGGGCATGGTGGTGGGCATCGTGGCGGCCGCCGCCCTCTGCATCCTCATCCTGCTCTACGCCATGTACAAGTACCGTAACCGGGACGAGGGCTCCTACCAGGTGGACCAGAGCCGTAACTACATCAGTAACTCGGCCACGCAGAGCAACGGCACCCTGGTAAAGGAGAAGCAGCCAGGCACAGCCAAGACAACCATCAAGAACAAGAAGAACAAAGACAAGGAGTACTACGTCTGAGACCGGCCTAGCCAGAGACAGAGGACAAAAGGAGACACACAGAGAGAGGGAGGGACGGAGAGGAGGAGAGAGGGAAGAGTTGAAGGTATAGGTAGGAGAGAGGCACTAGATGAACTGACAACTGTAGAGTAATGAGTCAAATCTTTGTTGGCAGAGTTTTATTTTGTTTAGTATAGAGGTAACCTTACTGACAAAATGACCTCCTAGCTTTCCTTCTCAACCCATTTAGAGCCTAAAGCAGAGAGATAGAAGATGAGATTGGCAAAGAAACATATTTCATTAGATCTACACATACTCATTTTTAACCACAGTTATTACAAAAAACGTGTGGTATTTTTCTCCATTACAGTAATATTCTTTTCTCACATGGCCGTATAACCTTGTTTTTTTTTTTAAACACAGAGAGAGAAAGTCTTGGCTACAACAAATGGCTGCCAAACCTCGCTCAATGCAACGTAATTTTGTGCCAATCACCAGACCCAGAGCTCATGCTACAATGGAGCCAGCTAATCCAGCAGCGTTTGAAAGGGTATTGTATTGTATATAGCCTACAATCAGAGTTAAGCATGGGGCTACAGAGAGACACAGAGAAGGAAGACCCACCATCAGTGTTAGAGCAGAGGCCTATTGTTTGGTATCAGATGCTATGTAGCGGGTCTAAACAGTCAACAATCGTAAATATCTAAATAGATGGGTTTGTATTGGAAGTTGAAACCCCACTGCTAGCCAAGTATGATAACACAAAATGACTGCCAATATACAGAAACTAGGTGTCAAGTCTGCCTTCTTCCCTCCTCCAAGTATTGAAACATCACCTCGCTCCTCTCGTAAAGTCTCTCTCGTTCTCTCCCCCTCCCCTTCTCTTTCACTCGTGCGCTCTCTTTCTCTCCATGTCTGTGGTTCCCGAGGAGCTGATGCGACATTATTCTGCTGTGTTTCAAGCATGTAGTATTAATTTACAAAAAAGAGATGACTATTTCTGTGGAGGAAAAAAAATGATGATGCTGATTGATAACGTTTAACTAGCGTGTGAGAACAACAAAAGCTCCAACCAACCAACGGATGCTACTTATTACGTTTTAGCTGCAAAACCAACTTCTGAGGCCAAAACCCTGGGTCGTCTTTCAGTTTTCCAACAGATAGGCTATCTGTCATGTGTTTTCTTCTGGGCTCCACACAGCATTTCCCCCTACTGAGCCCACTAATGCAGAGGAACCAGCTCACGTCGTTACTATCAAACACAGACCAGAAACCAACCTCCAGCAGACAAACTGACTTTGTTCTAAATAAATATATATATGTATAGAAGTTTCAGAGAAAAAAAAAACTATGGACCTAACTGAGAGCATAAGAGGAGAAATTCACCCGAATGCGTGTGTATCAGTGGACTGGGTGATAAATAACAAATTTGATGGACTATTGATACTTTGACGTGAGACCGATTTCCCCCCCCTACCCCCACACACCCACCAATCATACATACTATGACCAACTTTCAACGACAGTGGGAAACGCAGGTTTCTTTCCCTCAAAAAATGCGAGACATTTGATGGAAATTGTGAATTAATTTGCTGGAGTCCCACTTTCGCCCCCTAGTGTTGGGGGGAAAGTGTACGTTACCTTGGATCTGCGTTCTTGCCTCTCATTGGTCAAGACTGATGACAGCCAATGAGGGCAAGTCTAGTGAAAAACATTCAATGAAAAAAATAATTGCAGAACAAGGCAAACAGCAGTTCCCTTGCAGATGGACAAGAACTCTAGTATTCCAATTTTCTCAACTATTAAAAAAGGAAACTGTACCATGAAAAGAAAAGAAAAACCTCCAAAAAAAGTTTGTGCAATGTCTAAATATTTGAATCTCTCATCCCATTACTAAGAAAATATGTGTTTTCCCTTCCTGTTTAGAGAAAAAAGTATGTCAAAGATAATTGATTCTGGGAAATTGGAAATTGATATATAATTGGTAATTGAGCAAATGTGATTTGGGTTACAAACATAAAACCGTGTTTTCTCCTTGTCAGTACGGAGAAAAGATACTTTCCTCTCCATGCCTCTCCGTTCTTTTCCTAAATCAATCCCCCCCATCCTTCATCCCCCTTTACTCACAATGGCAGATTGTATGTAACCATTCATTAACTGAAGACCGAACAGGGTCTTATCTATTTTCTATTGTTTTATATCTATCTCTGTAACTGCTAGAGTCAAAACGGCTGCCAAGTCTGGAGACTGGCTCCATCCCATCCTTCTTCCTCATCCAGTTTGTCCGGTTTATGTTCCTCTCCGTCCTCCTCCTCCCAGTATCTACCTGTTCTTTCTAAATGTTATTGTAAAGTGTTCCAGTGAGATGACTCTAAATATGTGTACATTAACAGAGGGGAATACACTTGGTTATATACTTCTTATATCTCTTGTTGCGTGGTCTGTTGGTCTCGATCAGTCACACATATTCCAGATGTTGTTTTTCACATCGAGGAGTGTTAACACAACACTTATTTCAACACTTCTACTTTATCACATACTTAACACTAAGTAGATACTACTTTAACACGTACTTAACACTAAGTATATCCTACTTTAACACGTACTTAACACTAAGTCACTTCTACTTTAACACATACTTAACACTAAGTATATCCTACTTTAACACGTACTTAACACTAAGTCACTTCTACTTTAACACATACTTAACACTAAGTAGATACTACTTTAACACGTACTTAACACTAAGTAGGTACTACTTTTACACGTACTTAACACTAAGTATATCCTACTTTTACACGTACTTAACACTAAGTAGATACTACTTTTACACGTACTTAACACTAAGTATATCCTACTTTTACACGAACTTAACACTAAGTCACTTCTACTTTAACACGTACTTAACACTAAGTATATCCTACTTTTACACAAACTTAACACTAAGTATATCCTACTTTTACACGTACTTAACACTAAGTCACCTCTACTTTAACACGTACTTAACACTAAGTATATCCTACTTTTACACGTACTTAACACTAAGTATATCCTACTTTTACACGTACTTAACACTAAGTCACCTCTACTTGAACACATACTTAACACTAAGTAGATACTACTTTTACACGTACTTAACACTAAGTAGATACTACTTTTACACGTACTTAACACTAAGTATATCCTACTTTTACACGTACTTAACACTAAGTATATCCTACTTTTACACATACTTAACACTAAGTATATCCTACTTTTACACGAACTTAACACTAAGTCACTTCTACTTTAACACGTACTTAACACTAAGTATATCCTACTTTTACACGTACTTAACACTAAGTATATCCTACTTTTACACGTACTTAACACTAAGTCACCTCTACTTTAACACGTACTTAACACTAAGTATATCCTACTTTTACACGTACTTAACACTAAGTATATCCTACTTTTACACGTACTTAACACTAAGTATATCCTACTTTTACACATACTTAACACTAAGTATATCCTACTTTTACACGAACTTAACACTAAGTCACTTCTACTTTAACACGTACTTAACACTAAGTATATCCTACTTTTACACGTACTTAACACTAAGTATATCCTACTTTTACACGTACTTAACACTAAGTCACCTCTACTTTAACACGTACTTAACACTAAGTATATCCTACTTTTACACGTACTTAACACTAAGTACCTCCTACTTTAACACGTACTTAACACTAAGTATATACTACTTTAACACATACTTAACACTAAGTCACTTCTACTTTAACACGTACTTAACACAAGGTATCTTCTACTTGAACACATACTTAACACTAAGTCACTTCTACTTTAACACGTACTTAACACAAGGTATCTTCTTAACACTAAGCATCTCCTACTTTAACACGTACTTAACACTAAGTATCTCCTACTTTACCACATAATTAACACTAAGTCACTTCTACTTTAACACATATTTAACACAAAGAACTCCTACTTTAACACGTACTTAACACTAAGTATATCCTACTTCCACTTCCAGAAGGGGAAGTTGAAGCTGGCGCTTTATAGGGACTAATGAGGCTGGATATTTAAGGTATAATTCCAGCATAATGTTAGTCCAGTACACCTGTCAGGAGTCGTTAATACACATGCACAGACATCACAACAGACATCACAACATAACAATCCTGTCTGCCTTCCAGGGTTGACTAGGTGACGAGTGGAAGAGGAGATAAGAGTGCTGCATTGTTTCCTTACCTACACACATAGGTCATACTGTATTTACCAGCTGAAATACTGTACACTCACCGGACAGTTTATTAGGTACCCCATTCAGGAAAATGGATTGTTCCTACAGACAGTGAGTCACGTGGCCTTGGATTGCTATATAAAGCAGGCGGACAAGCATTCTGTTACTAAGCGAGTTTTGGGCTTGGTATGATCGTCTGTGCCAGGCACGCCGGATCCCGTATCGGGGCTTTTGATGCAGAACAGTGGACGAAAATAGCTTGTTTATGAGAGTGGGTTTAAAAAATGTTTAACTAGGCAAGTCAGTTACCAGGGCAAGTGGGTTAACTACCTTGTTCAGGGGCAGAACAACAGATTGTTACCTTGCACGCACATAATGGAGCACAGGGATTCGATCCAGCAACCTTTTGGTTACTGGCCCAACGCTCTAACAACTAGGCTACCTGCTGCTTCAGGTTGAAGGAGGATGGCAAAAATTGTGGTGTACCGCCATCCAATCTCCAGCAATTGCGCGATGCCATCACATCAGCATGGACAAACATCACTGTGGAATGTTTTTGACTTGTAGAATCCATGCCTCAAAGATATCAGGCTGTTCTGAAGGGACAGGGGGTCCGACCCGGTACTAGATGGATGTACCTAATAAACTGAGTCTATACTTAAACAATAAAGCATGGGGGGTGTGGTATATGACTAATATACCACGGCTAAGGGCTGTTCTTTGGCACGACGCATCCTGGTTACAGCCCTTAGCCGTGGTATATTGGCCATATACCACAAACCCCCAATGTGCCTTATTGCTATTATAAAGTGGTTACCAACGTAGAGCAGTACAAATACATGTTTTGTCATACCCATGGTATACGCTTTCAGCCAATCAGCATTCAGGGCTTCAACCACCCAGTGTATACTCCCATATAATGAGCACGCACATAATGGAGAACATCTGGCCTCCAACCCCACACACTATGGAGAACATCTGACTTCCAACTCCACACACTATGGAGAACATCTGGCTTCCAACTCCACACACTATGGAGAACATCTGGCTTCCAACTCCACACACTATGGAGAACATCTGGCTTCCAACTCCACACACTATGGAGAACATCTGGCTTCCAACTCCACACACTATGGAGAACATCTGGCTTCCAACTCCACACACTATGGAGAACATCTGGCTTCCAACTCCAAACACTATGGAGAACATCTGGCTTCCAACTCCACACACTATGGAGAACATCTGGCTTCCAACCCCACAGAGGTGAATGTTACACTGGTAGTGATGGTATCTTCTACATCCCTTTGGCTCTCACAATCCTGGGGGTATTTTGTCTGACCAAGACCTGCGGCTGGAAGACAAGGATACAGGTTACAGAGTTATTTGTGTTGATGAAAGCCAGTGGAGACACTAATAGGAAAGTCTGATAATTGAAATGTGTATTTTTATTTCTCCCTACACTAGTCCAGCAGTCAGCCGGCAGAAACACACAAATAACAGAATGCGCATGCACACACTTCACACACGCCTCACACACACACGCCTCTCACCACAAAAAAGACTTGGGTACCAAATAAATATTCTCTTTCTCCAAGCATGATACTAATGTTATATAAAAACATGAACAGAGAACCCAAACCCAACTCAGTCACAGAGTTCTCTGGAGCAAGCTAGGTAAAGGATGGCTTGATCATCGACTTCACATCCTAAAGAATTCCCTCCAATTATTGTTGGTGTTTCCCCTCTATTTCATCATCCCTTGTTCTTTCACTCCCCTTTGTTCCATTAAAAAACAAACGCTCCCCCGCGGCCACACCTTACCAACATGACAGGTCTCCTCCAACGCTACGACTCCTAACTAGTCTGAAGGCATGAGAGCGAGAGCTTCGCACCAACGCCAACCCCTTCTCTGAAAATACTAATCTCTGTTCTTCCTCAGCTTGCTTCCCTCTGCATTCATCAAAACGTCTATGGCGTCTCATAACTACGCATTGTTGAGAAAAGCGTTGTGGTAAACAAGCCTCGAACGTTGCTTTAAGGAATACATCATCACTTCCCCCAACGAGCCATCAGCTCTGACATCATCTGAAGCAGCCGCTTCAGCACGCACAAATTAGTGTTACTGTGCGTTTGCGATGGGTCTTCAATCCCAGATTATTGTTTATTCACTTCGCTTTCTGAGCTCAAATGTCTTGTGTGATGTACGGTGTCTGATGTGTGTGTGTGTCTGAAGTGTGTGTGTGTGTGTGTGTTGTGTTCCCTCCAGGCACATCATTTTAAATGACAGAGGAGCATCCCTCAGGGTTAAAACTGGTGCCCCTGCAGAGAGCAGGGCAGGTAATCCTTCCCAGCCTATTACCTCTAAAAGGGGTTTGGGGCAGGGACTCCTCAGGGCTTTTAGATGCTAGGTCACGATATAACTACTGGTATTATGTTGTTAACATACAATCAAAGATGCAGTGACATTGTGTCTCATATTGCCTCATGGACAAATATCAAGAAAAGTGTGTGTGTTTGTGTGTGTGTGTGTGTGCGTACGTGCGTGTATAAACGTTTGTCCATCATAGTTCTCAGTGCCACTACCAACCCAGCTTCAGTGTTCTGAACTACTGTGTGTTAACACCATCCCAAACAGTATCTAACTCCTCTCTCTCTCTCCACTATGGTGAGAGAGCCAACCTAGTCTCTCTCTCCTACTACTCCCCCACACTCAAGTCTCCTCCACGGGGTGCATCATGTGTTACTGATCCAGAACCTTTCTCTAAACCGCCGGGGGCCTTCTCTGATGACACACCAGCTGATCTAGGACCTGTGGAAACCGCGGGAAGCTTTCTCTGATAACACAACAGCAGCAGCAGCCTCTGACGATCCTCCTCCTCTCACACTTTCTCATTGTCTCTCTCTCCCTCTCCACATCTCTCTCTCAACCTCTCTCTCAATGTCTCTCTCTCTCCACACATCTGAGTGTGTAGAAATGCACAAGATGTGTCATGGCTGACAGACACATTGATAGCCACGGGTGAGGATGACACATAGATGCCCAATTTACAAGTCAAATATGTATCGTGCGCTATCTGTGTGGATGGGAGCCAGGGAGAGAGAGATAATGGAAGAGAGAAAGATAGTGAGACAGCAAAAGAAGGAGAGAGTAGGAGAAAGAGACAAAGTAAGAGAAAGGGAGAGCGAGAGAGTAAGAAAGAAAGAGCGAGAGAGTAAGAGAGAGCGAGGCTGTCAGTGTAGTGCAGAACTCTGCAGCCCTGCAGACATACTGAAGCACAGGGACGTGGAATGATGGATGAACATATAGCTAGCTACCTGCCTCCAAACACTAGTCACTGGAATAGAGCCATTCTCACTGCGCTTATCTATCAATCTGACTGTCAGAGGATTACAGCAGCTCAGAGGCAGATGGAGAGATGGAGGACATGGGAATGGGATGAAGTGATCTGTACTGCAAAGGGGAGACATAGCTGAGATTGGAGGAGCAAGCCTAGGTGTGTCCGTGTGTGTGTGTGTGTGTCTGTGCGCGCGTTTTCCGAGCTGCGCCATCCTTCCCCTACCATTTTTTGCCATGGTAACCAGGTCCGGCCAGTGCGTGCTTGTTTAGGGTGTAAAGGCCATGTTGAGACCAGCAGCAGACGCCACAGATAGAAGAAAAGCCCTTGTCTATAAAGACTCAGAGGCTTCTTCACTCAGCCCATACAACCACTCCATGTTGAATTCTAATCACCACAGTACCAATAACAAACTACATCATTGTCATTGATTAATTAATCACGTTTGAGATTAATCCTACGCTCATTCACACAGAACAAATTAAGGACACAAAAGAATGAATAGGTTCTCATATACTGTTGTAATCAGGCCACTGTGGCTTTAAAGTAAGTATCCAGCTCACCTAGATATATTCCTTAAATGTAGTCACATTCTATTCTACTTAAATCTACTCATCATTCCATTCAACTCTATCAAACTAAGGAGGATATTGGAGCTGACTATTAATACACTGTCAGGGGAAAACAATACCAAACCAAATCAAAACTAATTTTATTGGTCACATACACATGGTTAGCAGATGTTATTGCGAGTGTAGCGAAATTCTTGTGCTACTGGTTGACAGTTCAGCATTATCTAACACGTAAAATAGCAATTCCACAACAACTACCTAATACACACAAATCTATGTAAAGGAATGGAATAAGAATATATAAATATATGGATGAGCAGTGACAGAGCAGCATAGACAAGATGCAATAGATGGTATAGAATACCGTATATACATACGAGATGAGTAATGCAAGATATGTAAACATTAAAGTGGCATTATTGAAGTGACTAGTGATCCATTTATTATCTGGCCAATGATTTTAAGTCTGTATGTAGGCAGCAGCCTCTCTGCGTTAGTGATGGCAAATACCACACACAGTGTATGAGAAGTCTTAGGGAAGGACTGGGATAGGGAGGGACTGGGATAGAGAGGAACTGGGATAGAGAGGAACTGGGATAGAGAGGAACTGGGATAGAGAGGGACTGGGATAGAGAGGGACTGGGATAGAGAGGGACTGGGATAGAGAGGGACTGGGATAGAGAGGAACTGGGATAGAGAGGAACTGGGATAGAGAGGGACTGGGATAGAGAGGGACTGGGATAGAGAGGAACTGGGATAGAGAGGAACTGGGATAGAGAGGAACTGGGATAGAGAGGGACTGGGATAGAGAGGGACTGGGATAGAGAGGAACTGGGATAGGGAGGGACTGGGATAGGGAGAACTGGGATAGAGAGGGACTGGGATAGAGAGGGACTGAGAGAGGGGGACTGGGATAGGGAGAACTGGGATCGAGAGGGACTGGGATAGAGAGGGACTGGGATAGAGAGGGACTGGGATAGGGAGAACTGGGATAGAGAGGACAGGGATTGGGTAAACTGGGATAGGGAGGACAGGGATTGGGAGGACTGGGATAGAGAGGGACTGGGACAGGGAAAGACTGGGATAGGAAGGGACTGTGATAGGGAGAACTGGGATAGAGAGGACAGGGATTGGGAGGACTGGGATTGGGAGGACTGGGATAGAGAGGACAGGGATTGGGAGGACTGGGATAGAGAGGACAGGGATTGGGAGGACTGGGATAGAGAGGACGGGGATTGGGAGGACTGGGATAGAGAGGATAGGGATAGAGAGGACAGGGATTTGGAAAACTGGGATAGAGAGGACAGAGATTGAGAGGACAGGGATTAGACTGGCAGGGTTGACCGAACACAGTATTGGGATGACTTTCAACAGGTAAGGATAATTAATAGACCAACTGTGGAAGAGCAAAAGGGGTTAGAAAGGAAAACAGAGGGTTGATGAGGAAAGAAGAGAAAGAAACAGAGTGGGATATATAGAAAACAAGGAGGGAGGGTCAGCTATTATGAAGACAGTCCCCAGGTACATATCCAACTGGTTATCTGTTAAAGGTGGTCGGTGGAAGGATGGACTTCCTATATTTCATTTGGATAAGAGATGGGACCAATCTGTCATCATCGTTCACACAGCAGGGCTATGGACTTCCTGGATTTAAATTTCAATTCTCTATTGTTGGGGGTGCATCTCAATGCTCTGTCAAAGGCGTACCCTGTACTACAGATCAGGACAGTACACTGACAAGTTCAATCCATATTGCAGCTTTATTCATTTCAGAGCATGAGCAGTGTGACATCATTCAATCATTTGCAGTTGTAACCATCTTTTTCCAACAGAACACTTGTGTGTTTACATGGTGTGCTGATCCACAGTGTGGCTTATTAGGAAAAACCACCCCACCTCTTAATATGCACATTGCATAATACAGTGTAGCTTCAAAACAAGCAACATTTATTATCTTGTGCGCTGTGACACACAGCCGAACAAAATGAATACAAAGTGCCCGGCGCTTCTCAAGCAAAGTGAAGAACAAATAACTGCCGTTGTGTCGGCCATTTTGTCACAATAATGAAGCATGTAATTGTTCTGCACACATTATGCAGAGGCCAATTGAAATATTTACCCTCAAACACTCCTTCTCTGAAGTATTTTGTGTAAACACAACTATTTATTCAGCTTCTCTTATCAGCCGCCTCAAAATAGCAGCTTTTGTAGTTGTTTGTGTGCTGGCATGCACTTCACAGCCCCAAAACACGGCCATGGTTTTTGTAGAATTAGTTTGGCTATCAACTAAAAAGATGTTACACATTTTAGGGATGCCAGTACCATAGAACAACTACAGTACTGAGTAATTTAGAATCTTGTACTAAGGAGAAAGTTAAGATATCGTGACAAATTGCAAAAGGAGGCTTGGCATACTTCTCAGTGGAGCTATAACTAGTGCAAAAACACGGTCTTGTGTTTAGAGAATAACTTAACTATAATTGAGTATTTGATCCAAAAATACATTCTGCCATAGATTTAATAGGACATTTAAACAGGATCATTTTCTTTGCCATGTGCCATCTTTTTCAGATAATACATGTGGCAAAAGAGTAATTTCACAAGTACAGTAGAATTCTACAAGGCAGGCTTTACAAAGCATTTTTCTTCTGTAATGTTGCTGTTCTCAATCTAACAATATGCAGTCTTGGCTTACCATAACTCACTATGATAGAAGCATTGTTCAATCTTCTTTAAACACTATTCCATAGGGAAAGCCATCGTTGGACCAATTTGAGGGAAAGGGTTGATCAGCCGAAAGATACAAGCTCAGCAACGAGTCATGATGACGACTGCCTAAACATTGTGTATGTTTTGTCATTTCGCCTTGATAGATCCATCAAAATGTGCAAGTGATCTAAAGGAATAAATAAAAATGTAAACGATAAATTAATTCAGAGAATCTTTGAACATGCATCATGCAATTGGAGGTGCATGATGCACGTTGAAACACTGCCCCCTGCTGTCCATCTTCAGAAAACAGGCCATTTTGACCCTCATAGTATGCCCTCTTTTTGTGTTTCTGCACATGGGGACCAGAAGTCACTTTATTTGACCTACGTGGTATTCAGTTTTTCTATGTCAAAGGATAGCCTGGAATGCACACTGAATATCACTCGATTTCACTATTGTTTTGCTTGAACGCCGCAATATTATGCATATACTCCAGGCCAGTGGAGGCTGCTGAGGGGAGAACGACTCATAATAATGTCCGGAACAGAGCAAATGGAATGGCAACAAACACCTGGAAACCGTGTGTTTGATACCATTCCACTGATTCTGCTCCAGTCATTACCACGAGCCCGTTCTCCCCAATTAATAAGGTGCCACCAATCTTCTGTTGTCCAGGCTATCCTTGATAAAGTTTTCACCCTGTAGTTCAATGAAAGGGACGTCCGGTCTCCATGTGCAGCAACACACCAAAGAGTGTCAATTATATTGACAAGATAGTCAAGTGACCTCAAAGACGGAAGGCAGGCGGGAGGTGACGAGATCAGGTCGGATCATTCTAGCCAATGAGAGGGCAGATAAACGTATGTGAACAGGCCATAGAGATAGATAGAGGACTCAGCTTTGTATCTGTGCCATTATAGCGTTTGTGACAGCATGGGCAGAACCATTGAGGCTATCTCCATTTTAAAGTAGTGAATTTTGTTCTTCACTGGCTGATTGCTCCTAACTCATAGGAATCCCAGCCCAGTTGACTACTTTAAAATGGTGTAAGCCCTCAATGGCCATGTCCATGCTAAAACAGATTATAGCCACGATGACACCTCTATCTATCCCTATGACAACAGGCACATCTCCGATATAAAGTCATCCACTTATATCAATGCATTCATAGCCTTTGTCAAGGCCCCAGCAACCAGATATTCCAGTTCTCAGGGGAAATGGAAAGAGAGCCTGCTTTTGGATGTTAACAAGGCGACACCAGAGATAGGAATCCCATTGTGAATATGAACGGAGGAAAGTATAATGCCCCACCCAGCAAACTGTCGACCAATCGTGTTCACATTGTCATGCGATTGCTAAAATAATTGTCAGGCAAACCCTTCTCAAAGTCAGGGTGAGTCGAGAAACTTGCCCATTTTCCTTGAATGTACGTAATGTCACGATTCCAAAGCTATACGATATTACTAAAAACAAGTTAACTATCTCACACCTCGGAAAAGATTTGTAATCATCATTGACTCTCTCAACTATCCGACTTCGTAGGCTTGTTTTCATGGGCAGAGTAAAACCTCACTTCCTCTCTGAGCACACCAAACAACCAGCCCTCCCACCACCAGAGATAGAGGAGGAAGCAAAACACCCCACTTGCTATTTTTTTTTTTGGGGGGGGGGGGGGGGGGGGGGGGGGGGGTCAAAAAAGTTAATGAACTAAGTAGACCAGACCCAACTGCTATTGCATTGGTGTCTATGGGAAACACACCCACTTTTTTCCAACAGTAAAAGGCCTGCGTGAACTATCTTCATTTATCCACCATCTTTGACCACCACATGGAATCTGAGCGAGAGCTAGGCTAGCCACATCCTTCCTTTGAGTAGCCTTTAGAGTATAGCTAGCTACCGTCTGTGGCCTGTGGGCATGGAGTGTGATTAAGTGGTGATGCTGTCTAAACTAAACGCACTTTCCTAATATAGAACTACCCCTTTTATGATGATGATATAATTGTGTGTTCATAATTTTCTGATCTTGTAGGAAGTTAATCTAACAAATTGTGATAATTAAAAAAAATGGAAAGAAAACAACAATTTAGCTCTATTTGCCTCAACTTAAAGGCCCTCAGAAAAATGTAGTTGGTCTTGTTTACTTTTTCAGTGGGACTACAAACGGCATAGGTATTACATATTCACCCAATTATATTTTTGCATGGCATTGGAGTTCAGTTCAATGGTGTGGTTGTGTTAAAATCATCCCTGGATACAAAATGGAAGCCAGCAAACTATCAAATCAGAAGGAATAACAAAGTTTAGAAGCCTTTCTTTCCCTCAGAAAGCTTGCAAGCACCAGTCAAAGATAAAAATCATAATTTTTACCAAGTTCTCCCAACCTTAATCATCTTCTTAACATTACGCTTTGATGAACAGGGAAATGCACTCTTTATGGATTTGGATTTAAACAAATGTAATCTCGCATAGGGCTCAAGGTTCTCTGCTCCTTCAGATTTCCCTCAAAGAAAAGGAATCAGTTCAAAGGAGAATCACCAGAACAGAGGCAGATCGGAATGCTAAGAGAAAGTCTGTGTCTATTCTTTATTAATGATGAGGATGGCGTCCTCCCTTGAGGAGTGGAGTGCTTTGGACGAGTGGGGATTCTGATTTAATTACATTTTTACTGCTTCGATGTATTAGGCCTACCCACGCTAAAATCATTTGTCAAATATAGTATAAGAAAAATGTATTTTGTTACTTGAAAGTAGGATTTGGGGGGAAATGTAAAACATTTATTTCTAGCATTAAATGATTATGTACTAAAAGCAAAGTTAAAAGAAAACAGAACAAATACATAAATACTATAGAAATATGCACAGATACCTATAGACGTTCACGTCACATGGCAACAGTGAGAGCCTCAAAGACCTCGGTCGGGTTGGAAGAGCGTCATACATAAAAGGAGTACCCTCTGGATGTATCTTCCAAATGGCACCCTATTCCCTAATTAGTGCACTACTTTTGACCGAGGCTCGTAAGGCGCTGGTTAAAAGTAGTGCACTATATAGGGGATAGGGTGCCATTTGGGATGGAATAATTGCTTTCTGAATTGAGATTCTATGAGGCGTAAGAGTTTTAAAGTGCAAAGTCTCAGAGTAGTACTTAGATGCAGAGCCTTCAGAAAGTATTCACACCCTTTGATTTTTTTCAACATTTGGTTGTGTTACAGCCTGAATTTAAAATGGATTCAATTGAGATGTATCCCTGGCCTACACACAATACCCCATAATGCCCAAGTGGAATTATGTTAACATTTTTTACAAATGAATAAAAAACGAAAAGCTGAAATGTCTCGAGTCGATAAGTATTCAACCACTTTGTTATGGCAAGCCTAAATAAATTCAGGAGTAAAAATGTGCTTAACAACTCATCATAATTAGTTACATGGACTCACTGTGTGCAAGAATAATGGTTAACATGTTAACATGAAAGACCAGGGAGGTTGGTAGATGGGTGAAAAAAAAAGCAGACATTGAATATCCCTTTGCGCATGGTGAAGTTATTAATTACATTTCAGACGGTGTATCAATACACCAAGTTAGTACAAAAGTACTGGCATCCTTCTGAACTCAGAAAAATATATATTTAATCCATTTTGAATTGAGGCTGTAACTCAATAAAATGTGGAGTAAATCAGGGGGTATGAATACTTTCTGAAGGCAAGAGTCATTTAATGATAACGTCTCTAGAAACGTAAAGGCACTGCATTTTGGAGTCAGATTTGCAGAGCTAATTTGCATGTTTAGACCTCACAACTAGAAATAGCCTCAATTCTGAAACAGTTTTCCACCTTTTACATATAGCGTGAGTTGGGGGAGCACTTTCCTCTGTCACGGTAGTATGGGTGTTCCTGACTATTGCTAGCAATAGTGGATCCAACTAGGCTAACATATTACAAGTTGTGCAATCATTGGGACATGTAGCCTATTTGAATCGTTATGGAATGCAGACCATACGTCGCAATTTAAACCTGGAGCACGGTTCCCGACGACTGGACCGTTGTCATCAAAGTATCATTGATACTTAATATTCTGAACTGTTCTCTCCATATATTCTAGTGTGTATGTCGAGAAAAGTAAAAAGGTTCACCAAATTTAAAGGGATGGCTTTGTATTGAATGTTTAATTTAATTTCAGCGTTTAAATTAAAATGTATTTAGTGCGCGTAAAGCAACCACGCCTGCAAAGCCCGTTACTGCACCTGCATAAAAGTACGTTTGAATACCAACTACTGAGAAGTGAGTAGGAAAGGTGTGCACAGGAAAGGTGTACATTTCCTAAATCTGAATCGAGCTCATACTGAGTTGGCTGCAGCATATTATTACATTACAGTCCGTCTAAATGTCTGGCTCAGATACTTAAAGGATTGCTGTAAAGAAAAAACATTTTGGGACTATGTCAACAATGGACTAATGAAACAAATACCCCAAAACTATTTTTGGTGTGTAGTTTTCCTTTAGGGCAGTGAATATGCACTGCAGAACTTGCCATTTAGTTACGCTGCATTGAATATCTGAGCCAGGCATATACAGTCATCTCCAGAATTATTGGCACACTTGATAAAAATGAGCAAAAAAAGACTATATAATAAATAATCACAATAAGTTATGCTAATACATTTGCTCAGAGAAACACATTTTGTTTAACAAGTAATACAAACTGGTACCCCTTATAAATAAAACAAAACGTAATCTGTGTTAACATTTTACTGGATTGTGGCTTTCCATGGATTCCGGTTTCACTGGGGTTTAAACATCTGGTAAAACACATGAAAAATCAGTGTCATTCATCACCAAGGTGAACTGCAAGGAAGTCACAAATGAAGAGACGAATGGTTGTTGACTTTCACAAAATCAGGCATTGGGTGCAATGAAGCAGTTTAAAACGACAGGAAGTGGTAAACTTACAATGAAGCAGTTTAAAACGACAGGAAGTGGTAAACTTACAATGAAGCAGTTTAAAACGACAGGAAGTGGTAAACTTACAATGAAGCAGTTTAAAACGACAGGAACGACAGTAAACTTACATTGGAGAGGAGACAATTGCATCTTGTCCCCACGCAGTGAGGAAGATGGTTCGGGAGGCTAAGAAAAGTCCAAGGGCCACAGTTGGAGAATTACAGAACTTGGTCACATCTTGGGGTCTCCAAATCTACAATTAGACCCCACCTCCATGCCAATAGTCTATTTAGAAGGGTTGCCATAAAAAGCCTTTATTGACAGCAACCAACACATGTAAAGGCCTGGAGTTTGCTAAATGGCATTGGCAATTAAATTGGAACCGGGTGCTATGGTCAGACGACATGAAAATAGTCCTGAACTCTACCAAGTACCAGAACATATTAACCAAGAACCTGGTTGCCTCTGCAAGGAGGCTGAAACTTGGCTGCAAGTGGATCTTCCAGCAAGACAATAACCCAAGCACAAAAAAATCTAAATCCACAAAGAAATGTTGCAATGGCCATCTCAGTCTCCAGACTTGAATCCCAGTGAAAATCTGTGGTTTGAAGAGGGCAGTCCATAAGTGCAGACCGAAGGATCTAGAAAGAGTCTGTATGGAGGAATGGTCTAAAATCCCTCCCAATGTGCTATCCAATCTCATAAAACATTAGAGAGAAAGCCAAAGTGCTGTCATCCTCGCAGAAGTATTGAAAACAGCAATGTCAAAAAACTTTTTTGTTAAAACACTTTTGTTAGACAAAATATTTTTCTCTGAGCAAAGTATTAGTATAACACAGTAAATTGTCAAATTTTTATGAGTGTACAATACAGCTCAGTATTTGTATTATATACGGTATTCTTTGCTCATCCTTATCAAGGGTGCCAATCCTTATGGAGGTGACTGTGTCTGAGTGTCTGGGGTTCTCTTTTGTTTCAGGGGAACATGCATTTCTACCTGGTCTGTCTTTACAAAATGGCACTGGGTTAGTCACAACGTAAGCGAGGCGATGTGAGACAAAGCACTGACCATGAAGAACAAAAACCCACCCTCACTCTGATGTGTGTGTGTGTGTGTGTGTGTGTGTGTAACATATGGGTCAGTGAACACACACACTGCTCCTCACCCCATGTATAACCCGTGTATCTGAAAAGCATTGGGCTTCACAACTGCCACACCATATAAATGTGCACGGTCACACAGAAAAAGTGGGAAAGATGAAGACTGCTGATCCTTTCACGTGTCTAACACACTGCACCGCGGAGGAAGCATATAGCCTACAAATAGCCTATTTCCCATTTAAATGAATTGTGCAGCTTGATATTCTACAGATATTTGTTGTGGCATTAACTAAATCTATTGTGTAGCTTTACTTCAAGAGATGTTCTATAGCTATTCACAGTTAGACTATTTTTGAAAAGTTCCCTGCAAGCCAAAATGTTGAATAAAATTATATTTCAATTTCCCTAGCCGGTTGTCTGTGTGGTTAGTCCATACGCAGCTGGTAACAAAACATCCACAGCAAAGTATTATTAAACAGACTTTCCAAACAGGGATCTGCTTTAGGTAACCTTCCTTACAGGTGACAGGTCACTTCTTCTCTGCTCACCACAAAATAAAAGTCCTGCATGTGCACCATATGTGGGCAGCAATCCATGCGCACAAGGCTTTTTGGGGACTTTTATTTTTACACGAGGTGTAGAGAGGAAGTGTAGCTACACTTTCTAGGAAAATAAATGAATATATATATATATGAATATATATATATGAATATATATGAATATATATATATGAATATATATATATATATATGAATATATATATATATATATATATATATATATATATATATATATATGAATATATATATATATATATATATGAATATATGAATATATATATGAATATATATATGAATATATGAATATATATATATATATATATATATATGTATGAATATATATATATATATGAATATATATATGAATATATATATGAATATATATATATATATATATATATATATATATGAATATATATATATATATATATAAAAATGAATGGACTTGGATTAATATATGGATTAATTATTGCTAGCTTTTCATTTGAAAAACCCCAAAGGCAAATAACAAAACCACACATCTCAGGGTTGTGTTACATTTTATTTGGTCTCATTTTCTTTTTGAGTGTTTCCTTTATGTTTTTCCACAGGTTAAACTGTGGAAAAAACAAGTACATACATTCTCACACATACACACAAACACGCCTCTGATGCACAACAATAAAATAGTTTTTGATTAGGCCCAGCCCAGTGCGGATTTCACAAACAACTCAACAAATGACGACATCCTCTCAAAGCCCAACGACAAACTCATATGAACAGAAACCAAGGGCTCTATTCAATTCCTATTGCCAAGCTGAAATTTAAAGGCAATGTTCCCGCGTTGGCGGAGACAGCATTCCAGGTAAATGCTGCATATGTCGGCTCACTCAGAAATTACCTTTAAATTTCTATTCGCAAAATCTGTAACGCTTCAGCGATACAGACTGAATAGAGCCCCAAATCTGGGAAAATGTACTGCTTTGAGGAAACGCAACATAATACTCATCACATAGCCTATGTTTTGAAGAAAGCAAATATATATTCTACAAAGACAGGGAGGAGGTCACAAAATGTCCACTGTTGTCAAGACATATTTCAGTCAAACTGAAGACCTCATCTCTACTAGGTTGATAGCAGTCTATCAGTATGGGTGCCTCGAATGGATCTCCGGTTGGGATCTTGTTCAATGTACAAGTCAGAAGGATATCGCTCGAAAAATATTTATGGCTAGAGAGATTTTACAGAACCATTTGGTTCAATTTGGAAGCAGGAACGTCAGAGTTTTCCCCCACTGAAACACCCATACTGTTCCATCTTAAATACTCCACTGAAAACCTAATAGTGAAATACAATTAAAAACTATGTCGTCCCAAAAATATGAAGCAATCAAGCATCCTAACGTAGACAGTCTCTGGCCCTCTTCAAAATGTTTTAAGTCCAGTGTTTAAAATAGAAAAAGGGCCATTATAAAAATAGGATATCCTATCACTTGTCACCCTATATAAAACTCCATAGCAAGCTGATGGGAGCTGGTCATAGTAAGGAATACTACAGTGTATTTGGAAAGTATTCAGACCCCTTCCCTTGTTTCTAATTTTGTTACGTTACAGCCTTTTTCTAAAATGGATTAAATACATTTTTCCCCCTCAATCTACACACAATACCCCATTGTGTGTAGATTGTAACGTAACAAAATGTTGGAATACTTTCCAAATGCACTGTGTACAGTACTGTGATTATCTGAGTGTGAGTCCGAACATATCCGAGGGAATTGCACCATCCAAATAATCTTTTATAGGTTACTTATTGTTTGACGATTTTGATTAAATTAGTCCATTTAAGCAGGACTTTAGGGAGATGACCTATACCAACAAATACCCCCCAAGTATCTTGCATCTGAACTGTTTACTCAAATAAACCGAAAAGACAAGAGAGAGAAATCAGATACTTCCTTTATCGGAATCAGTCTAATTCAGGTTGACAGGGTAAACCTCTCTGACAGCTCCATCAGAGATATTCTAATTTGGTTTATTCAATTGATGTGTTCCATATGCTTTTGTGTAAGGACTTGCCTAGTTAAATAAAAGTTCAGATTTGTTCAGTTCAGTTCATAAAGTGTGGGAGAACGACGCATGGGCCAATCTGTGGTTATTTAGTTCCAAGGTCTAGATGCGTCTCCTCCGTAGCCAAACTGCTCTTATTATTGTCCTGTTTGACTATTGACCGAGTGTAAGAAAGAAAGCCGTTACCTGTATGAGCAATTAACAAAGATGTGTCAAAAGCACATGCATGTGTAATTGTTTAGTCTACAGCCAATCGCTTCCTCTAAAGTGTACTATATTTTGAATCCTCCCTGTGTGTGTGTATATATATATATTTTTTCAACCTTTATTTAACTAGGCAAGCCAGTTAAGAACAAATTCTTATTTACAATGACAGCCTGCCCTGGCCAAACCCGGATGACGTTGGGCCAATGTGTTGCAGCCTGGATTCAATCCAGGGACTGTAGTGACGCCTCTTGCACTGAGATGCAGTGCCTTAGACCGCTGAGCCACTCGGGAGCCCAAGTGTGGTTCTCTAGTGTGGTTGTCTTGGAAACAAATCTGCCTCATTTATTTGACTTAGGCATCTTAACTGTTATCATTTGAACGAGAGGACAACCGATTGTGACCTTGAAGAGCATTCAGACGAAAACAGATGAGAAATAGGCTTAAGAGCTGGCTTCAGAACTAGACGACGCCTGGTATTGGCTTAGCCTCACACATTGTTGGCTCCCTAGAGACTATTTTCCCCCACGGTTGGTAAAGGTAATCTTTAATCATTTTGTTTGACAACATCATGCAGAACAAAAGTACATGACAGGTGTTCACAAAGAGACATAATCCCCCTCTGGTAATAATAGCTGGGTACGAGAGGGTGGAAATGGAGTCCATAAATCGGGTTTATTTGAATGAACGTCTAATTCATTCAGTCCAGGTAAGTAGCGAGGATGCTGGGTAAATGAGCCGCGTCCGGCCCTAAATCTCCACTAACGATGAAGGAGAGGGCGAGCATGCCTTGGCTGAGGCAGGAAGCAATTACCGTAATAGACCCGTTGCGATTTGTTAAGTGAAAATAAAAGAGCTTCAATAATTTGGTTATGTTACTAACTGATACACCTCAAGGCTTGACACAAATGGACAAAGTATGCATGAATGAAGCCAGTATTTGTCCTAGAGACCTAACATGGTCTATTGGCTTACTTTCCTCTCCTCCTCTGCAAAGTTCTGTTTCATTCAGGCCTGTCAGCACGGATGGGGGGACGCCGATTCGCCATGACGGATGAGGCAATGCCTGAAAGGGCGGCGCGTCACAAACAACTCGTCAGGAGATTCTTATTGGAGCGCCGCCTGTCATCCGCATCAATCAAGGGACCAGCGGCGCGACCCGACAGCGGTCTAGGAGCGCTCAAGGAATCTAGTTTCCTGTCCAAAAACCTGTCATCACCATGACCAGGTTAGAAGACCATGGAGATAATCAAAA
This sequence comes from Oncorhynchus mykiss, assembly GCF_013265735.2. Taxonomy (NCBI): domain Eukaryota; kingdom Metazoa; phylum Chordata; class Actinopteri; order Salmoniformes; family Salmonidae; genus Oncorhynchus; species Oncorhynchus mykiss. The sequence continues at coordinate 51,551,846 of NC_048585.1, read as the reverse complement.
GAGAGAAACAAGGGCGGAGGGTTTTTTTCTTTCAATTGGGTTAAGGCCAGGGAGATAAGGTAGACTTTTGATTCTATTCAGACATCCTGAGTGAATTTGAATTGTGTACAACCGAAAGGTCATCCCAAAGTTTATCGTCTAATGACCTTTGCACCGTATGGAACAGCAGGGACTGTGAAGAGACACAAACACAGGCACAAACACACATGGATTTTGTACTGTAGATAAGTGGCAGTGGAGAAAGTGCCTGAGGGGGCACACACTTAATGTGTTGTGAATGTATTGTATCGTTTTAACTGCCTTAATTTGGCTGGACCCTGGGAAGAGTCCATCTAAGGCAGCAGCTAATGGGGATCCATAATAAATACAAATACAGCTAGTTATTTCAAGAAAATTGTAAATGTTCAATCTCACTGCCAGTGTAGTATGACACCCAACATGAAGGGGAGATTCCACTGTCTCTGCTTGTCTGATGGCTTGCCAAGATCAAAACAGACTCCTCAAACTGATCACTCTGACTCTTGACCCTAAAACAATCAAACGAAGTCAAACTGATCATCTACACAAGATCATCACATAGGTGGATAGTGACTGTGCCCTTAGTAAAGCAAACATACAACTTCACAAAAATGTAGAGAGGCATAAGTTGAGTAAACTCTCTTTGGGGTTATCTGTGCACTACACTACAGCTTCTAAAGGGTTGGACACATCCGACTGGCAGAGTGTGGTGTAAAGGATATCACAGATAAGACCTTGAAGAACTGAGACGGACATGAGGGCTTGGACCGAGACAGACTGACACATGACGAGACAGACGGACAGGCAGCAATACCGATGCTCTTCAGTTTCATCCCTATGGGTATTACAGGGGTTGTCTGTTGACTTGTATGTTGAGGCTAAAGTGCAGGGGTCTTGTATGGACTAGTATAGTAGGCAATAACACACCTGCCACAGCTTTAGATGACTCTGTGATGGGAGAGGGAAAAGCCAGGGGCGCAGAGCAGAGGAGCTGCTCTATATTCAAAGGCACCCTATTCCATATATGTACACTAGTTTTTTGGCAGGCATTCACACACACCGTGGGGTGTTGGGTTGGAACACAAGTCAGTACAATAAGGGTGTATTTGAGCATTCAGTGTCACAGGGCACTGCATGGATGGTTTACAAATCTACAAACTAAACCTAGAAAGGACCCTTTTGAAATACCAATTTGTAATACTATGAATGGGAATAAAATTACTTTTTGCAATTGACTTTTATAATCCTAAACATCCTTGGCCATTTCCTTGTCCTTTGGTGATGACTAGACCACTCCGACTCAGAGTTGCACTGGACTGCCCTTATCGACTCAGACATTGACACCGCTAGCTGTTTATTTCCAATAATCACAATTTAAATTCCATAGTACACGTATCTTCGCCTGGAATGAATGCTCACTTTCTGTTCTTTATCGGATATGAAATGATGACAGACCGATTTGGGGTTGACATATACTGTAGTCTCAGGCCACACCTGCCTCTCAAACAAATCTCAATAAGAACGATGACAAAGATCAAAGATGATATGTCTCTAAGTAGTTATGTGCACATCACATAGGGGGAGAGGTAGAGAGGGGAGGCACCTTGTAGGTTGAGATGCAGTCCAGTCAGTAGTCAATGGCGTGAAGCGAAAACGGACCCAATCTCTTTGGATCAAGAGAGGAGCAGTTTGCCTGACCTGAGAAGAAGGGGGATATAAGTGGTGGGTAAGGCTAGGAGTCTCTGCTGACCATCTGACCTGACCAGGAACGAAGTACTCTGTGACCCTGGTCCCGCGACCTGACCAGGAACGAAGAACTCTGGGCCCCTGGTCCCGCGACCTGACCAGGAACGAAGAACTCTGTGCCCCTGGTCCCGCGACCTGACCAGGAACGAAGAACTCTGGGCCCCTGGTCCCGCGACCTGACCAGGAACGAAGAACTCTGGGCCCCTGGTCATGTCCATTGGTCAGGAAAAACTCCAAGCCCTTATAATGAGGCATTGCTCTAAAGGGGGCAGGCTTCTGTATCATCTGGAATCGCATTAAAAGGGGACTCCTGCCGTGGATGCGATATCGAACAGCACTGCTTAAATCCCTTTAAAGAATCCGACTCATTTAGTCTAAACTTTATGTTGGGGGAAATGTATCAATTAGGCAAATATCTCCATGTTAATAAATTAACCCTGTCCTTATCACAATCCTAATTAATATTATCACTCAGTTCGTCAGCACAGTCATTAAGACTAATTACAAAGCTTGCCACTTGGGTAAACTCTCTTCCCCTAGAACGAAACAGCCATTGGATTCTAATGGCACGTTTTCTTGTGAGAGGATATCAATTTGTTTGCAGGTTATTATACTGTAGCTTCCCTTCTAACATGCCAATTAGTCACTAAGAAATGAGTGTAATATTCAGTGATCCTCTTTAAGTTGCTACTTCCAGGATTTCATCCAATCAAGATTTAACAGTATTCCCATGTTGGACTGGACAGAACCAATCCTGGTAGATAATACTGGACAAATGGGGGAGGGGCTATAGTTATGCACCCTACCACACTGTAAGGGCAAACATGTATAATGCTGTGGGCTGAAGCAGTCACATTCTTTGCCACATGAACGGAATGTGCTTTGAGGCGCCTCTAGTCCACCCAGGCTTTGTCGCCTGCTGACCTGCCAAATAATTCAGTCGCATTTTGGGAATGTGGTCAGAATGTTATTGGAATGTTATCTTTTTCCTGTTGGAATGCCTGGGTCCTGGGTTTGTTTGGCTTTAATATCCAGAGGATCTCTAAGGAATTATCGATTGGATGATATGGCACCTCTGTAGCCATACTTGGAGTACTCTCTCACATAGACCCATCACACGGTATTTATTGCAGAGAGAGACAAACACGCTTGAGAATTTGTTTGTTTGTTTGTCGAGGGTAAGACCAGAATCGTCGTCATATCTTGCACCTAGCTTCACTTAGCTCCTAGTCCTTGCACCTTTAAGCCAAATCATAGAAAATAGGTTCTGAAGTAGGTTCACCACTCAAGACCAGAAACCTTTTAAAATGCTTTATAAAGCAAATTGCACTCTAAATGTCCAAGGCCCTGAATGCTTACAGAGCCACAGATAAAGCAAGCTGCTGTTTCCAGCTTCATATTATCCACACACTTCAAAAAAGTAGTAAGAGACACGAGTGGAAGCGATAGAGGGACGTCTGATTGAGTCTGGAGAAGCCCACCGATCGGACTCTCCAAAATAGATGTGAGAGAGAAATCCTCTGGAATGAAATGGGCATCAGACGTTGGTTTGTTGTGCACAGAAATCCACTCCCACAATCCATTGTCACGGAGCTAGATGGCAGGCAGGCTTAGCTTCCTTGTTGGTTTCTAAGGCAACACGAAACCACTCCACTGTTTGGGCACCCCATTTCCCCTAAAGGGGAGCATGCATGAGTGTCATTTTTGTTTTGAATAGGACTCCAAATCCTCCTCATTCCTAACACAGGATATACACAACCTGTACCTGTCCATTTAGGGGGCTGGGGGCCGCATTCCTTAAAAAAAATGCTTCTATAAACTCTGTGCTATGAGAAAGGCAAGGCCAGGGTTGGAGGTTTAGTTTAGAAACGATCGTCTCTGGGTTGCGTGGGGGACTTGAAGGGCTTGAGTCCCAGAGTCCTCCCGGGTCGCGTCTTCTCTTTGGTGACCTCCAGGGACTTGACCCCGACCCCACACACCGCCGCCCAGCCCAGGTCAATAAGCGGCGAGTCGGCCGGGTTCAGAGGCGCCACCCGGAACGTGGGCAGGGTTGGGGACCCGTTGGTGGAGCAGGGTGCCGAGCGGGAGGTGGGGAACGGTGGCGAGAAGGGGTCAAAGGGCGAGGGCGTGTCGGGCGTAATGCCTGACAATGGGTCGGCTCTCAGTGAGAATGGGTCGCAGTCCGGGGAGGGGAAGGGGTCACAGTTCGTGAAGGGGTTGGTGGGCGAGGGCTGGTACCCCAATGGGTGGCTATCTGACCGCCGAGGGCTGCGGGCACCACCAAACACTCCGCCACCGCCCCCAGCAGAGACAAAGCTCCAGGGGTCGATGCGGGGTCGGATGGGGGAGGGGCGCGGGCGGGGGATGACGTTGACCTCCAGGCGACGTGTTTTGGGGCTCCAGAGGCGAGGGTCAGGGAAAAGGGAGAAGGGGACCGCCAAGGGATTGTCTTCTGACTCCAGACTGTCCTGGCACATGGGGAGGTCCAGGCCTGAGAGAGAGAGAGCAGATTAGATGAGTGGAACACAGAGATGATAATAAATATGTTACGTAACAATGAATTAAAACAGGTCTCGGAAGACTGAAGCATCAAAATCTACCACACGCCCCAAACAGGTTGCTAAGAGACAGGAAAATAAATAACAATTTCCCTGACAGCTTAGCTAATATAAACCACATATCACATAAATCACATAAATGGCAATTGACTAAGTGTGCAGACATTTGTCTTAGTCTTGTATTACAGACTGACAAAAACCTCACTTTCAGTGATGGAAATTACACCATCAGCTTCCATGTAGACGATAGGGTTGAAAAGGTGTGTGTCAGATGACCTGAGACAGCTCTCTGGAGGCAGTAATAATAGTAATAACTGCAATCTTAATTGTGCTGTTAAGCTCAACCATTGTGGTTGGGCCTATTTTATGGGCATTTTGGGAAAAAACCCTTTCAGTCTGTTGGGACACATACAATTCCTGTAGGTGTGGTGTAGGACATTATCTATGGGGAGAATTCTCCCACTAAGGGGAAACAGTCACTATAATGGAATTAGTCTTTAGCTCTGAACTCCAGAGCAGTGCTGTTAATCAAATGCACCTCCACGACACTTTCGACACCTTATAGTGTCTACCCATGCTTCAACAAACTGAGGCTGTTCTGGGGGGGGGGGGGGGGGGGGGGGGGGTTTACTCAGTGTATAGGAACTAGGGTGCCATTTGGGGGGTGTATACTCAGTGTATAGGAACTAGGGTGCCATTTGGGGGGTGTATACTCAGTGTATAGGAACTAGGGTGCCATTTGGGACGCATCCTAGAGAAACATAGAAATACAATTACACAGACATACTGAGTGTACCCATGAAAGTATAGTCAAATTGCTGAGCAGTGTTCTCAGATTTTTTATTTTCTTCCTTCTAGTAATACCATTTCTGTCCAAACAAGTTGCTGGCAAAAACGTTATAAGGACTTGTTATTTTCATGTCATTACATCTAATAAAACGTAACATATTACGGTGTACGGTAATTGCGTTGTTATTTGTTTTATTAGCTTTTGACTCTAAGTGCTCCTTGTGATGAGTTGCTTGACTAGAAGATGCAAGTTATTAGCAGCATTACAAGCAGAGGCAGGCTTGATGAAGGGCTCGAGGCTGTTCCACGATGGCATCCTTAGAGAGAACACTGTTGTCTGACAGACAAGACTAGATATGAAGTTAACATATAAAATGGCACCGGAGGGCAACTCTTTAAAACAGCCCTTAACTGACTGTGAGAATCTATTACCTTTACTCTTTAGCTCCTGCTCCACCATCATTATAACTGTCAGAGCTGCTATTAAGTAAGCCACACGCAACACATATGGGGGAGATGTGTGTTTTTGCTTCGTAATGATGAAATAATAAAAATCCCCTGTCTGGAGTCTGAAGGGGGAAGTGGGGTGTGTGTGTGTGTGTGTGTGTGTGTGTGTGTGTGTGTGTGTGTTTGTTGTGTGCATATGTCTGTATCTGTGCATATACACTCACCTAGTTGAGAGGCAGAGAGCAGGCCTTGGCTGGACCTCCTCCTCCTGTCTGACCCCTGGCCCCAGGCGTCACAGCCTGCCTCCCCATTGGTGTGGTGGTGGGACGGAGCCCAGTCTGCTGGGCTAGCCTGCCTCTGGACCTGGTAATGGGGGCTCCGGGGGCTCTGAGGAGTCTGGGCGTGCCTGTGGCAGGCCCTCTCCCGGCGGTGAGGCGGAGGTGGAGTGAGGGGCAGGGGATTCACCCCGGGGGCGTGCAGGGCGCAGGGGAAGTCAAAGAGGGGCCGGGGGAGGTGCTCCAAGTTGGAGAAGGTGATAAGGTCATCCACCACCGGGGGGTCCAAGGAGGAGGGGATTTTGAGGGCCGTGATGGGGACCTCCTGCAGAAGGTGGTGGTGGTCCAGGGGCGGGGGATTAGTCCGGGGGGGAACCCTGGGAGGGATGTGAGGCACGTCCAGGTGTCGTCCCAGGGCCACAGAGGCCAGGAGGGAGCCGCCGCCCAGGAGGGCCCGGTGGGTGCTCCTCAGCAAGCCTCCCAGGGAGCGGTGCTCAGGCCTGGGGGAGCCGGCCGGGGAGACCCCCTCCTCGATGCCAGAGTCCCCCTGAGGTAGAGTAGGCCTTGGGGGCTCTTTCACCGAGGAGCCTGAGGAGAGCAAGAGAAAGAAAAAGAGAAAGAAAAAGAGCGAGAGCAAGAGGAGAGAGGTTGGTTGGTCAGCTCATGCATACAGAATACTAATTTAGCACAATTTATAATCAGCTATGACCCAATTAGTTAGGATAGAGGTGGATTTTGTGTGAATATGGTAAAGTAACTCTGGTAGTGGTGAAGAGCATACCGTTTTGGACAGGGGTGGAGGGTCTGTACTCCTCAAAGTCATCCTTGGATTCTCCGTTCTCATTGCTGTCCATGTCCAGAAGCTTGGCTCTCATTGAAAGACTGGAACAAACATAATTGCTTTAAAACACAATATTTCTGATTCAGCCAATACAGTGCTCCGCATCGGATTCATATCTGGCCCTGTGTGTATGGAGAGGTGGATTTGATTTGATTTATTTAACTAGGCAAGTCACTTAAGTACAAATTCTTATTTAGGCCTCCTGCGGGGACAGGGATAAAAAAATTAAATTCAATTATAACGAGACAACACAAGAGAGACATAAGACAACATAGCAAGGCAGCAACACATAACACAGCATGGTATCAACACAACATGACAACAACATGGTAGCAGCACAAAACATGGTACAAACATTATTGGGCACAGACAACAGCACAAAGAGCAAGCAGATCGAGACAGCCATAAATCACGCAAAGCAGCCACAACGGTCAGTAAGAGTTTCCATGATGGAGTCTTTGAATGAAGAGATGGAGATAAAACTGTCCAATTTGAGTGTTTGTTGCCGCTCGTTCCAGTCGCTAGCTGCAGCAAATTAAAAAGAGAAGCGACCCAGGGATGTGTGTACTTTGGGGACCTTTAACAGAATGTGACTGTCAGAACGGGTGTTGTATGTGGAGGATGAGGGCTGCAGTAGATATCTCAGATAGGGAAGGGGGGGGAGGGGGGGGGGGGGGGGGGGAGTGAGGTCTGAGAGTTTTATAAATATTCATCAACCAGTGGGTCTTGCAACAGGTATACAGAGATGATCAGTTTACAGAGGAGTATAGAGTTCAGTGATGTGATATGTCCTATAAGGAGCATCGGTGGCAAATCTGATAGCCGAATGGTAAAGACAATCTAGCCGCTTGAGAGCACCCTTACCTGCCGATCTATAAATTACGTCTCCGTAATCTAGCATGGGTAGGATGGTAATCTGAAATCAGGGTTAGTTTTGCAGCTGGGGTGAAAGAGGAGAGCTTACTATAGAGGAAACCAAGTCTAGATTTAACTTAAGCCTGTAGCTTTGATATGTGCTGAGAGAAGGACAGTGCAACATCTAGCCATACTCCCAAGTACTTGTATGAGGTGACTACTTCAAGCTCTAAAGCCTCAGAGGTAGTAATCACACCTGTGAGGAGAGGGGCATTCTTCTTACCAAACCACATGACCTTTGTTTTGGAGGTGTTTAGAACAAGGTTACAGGTAGAGAGAGCTTGTTGGACACTAGGAAAGCTTGTCGGAGAGCATTTAACACAAAATCCGGGAAGGGACCAGCTGAGTATAAGACTATCATCTGAATATAAATGGATGAGAGTTTCCTACTGCCTGAGCTATGTTGATGTAAATTGAGAAGAGCGTGGGGCCTAGGATTGAGCTTTGTGGTATTCCATTGGTGATAGGCAGTGGCTGAAGATTTGACTTTATACACTACACTCTGAGGTAGTAAGCAAACCAGGCCAAAGACCCCAGAGACACCAATACTCCTTAGCCGGCCCACAAGAATAGAATGTCTACCGTATAAAAAGCTTTGGCCAAGTCAATAAAAATAGCAGCACAACATTGCTTAGAGTCACGGACAATGGTGACATCATTGAGGACCTTTTGAAGGTTGAGTTGACACAACCATAATCTGAATGGAAACCAGATTGCATACCAGAGAGAATACTATAGACATCAAGAGAGCCAGTCAGTTGATTATTAACAAGTTTTTCCAACATTTTTGATAAACAGGAAATAGAAATAGGCATTGAACAGTTAGGATCAGCTTGATCTCCCCCTTTAAATAAAGTATGAACCGTGGCTGCCTTCCAAGCAATGGGAACCTCCACAGACAGGAGAGACAGGTTAAAAAGGTTGGAGATAGGCTTGGTGATGATAGGGACAGCAACCTTAAAGAAGAAAGGGTCTAAACCATCTGACCCAGATGTTTTTTGGGGGGTCAAGTTTCATGTGATCCTTTAGCACCTCGGACTCAGTGACTTCCTGTAAGGAGAAACTTAGTAGCGGGGCAGGGGAAAAATAGGGAGGAGCATCAGGGATAGTTGCATTAGAAGGGGAGGGAGATGAGGAAATATTGGACGGGCAAGGAGGCATGGCTGAGTCAAATAGGAATCCTGACTTAATGAAGTGGTGATTACAGAGCTAGGCCATGTGCTTGTTGTCAGTATAAGGGAGGGGGTTACTACCTGCTCTCCTGTGGGCTGAGGCGCAGAACTTTGGGACTCTTAGGGCTCTGGGGCCTCCAGTGGGGCCCCAGCCAGTCCCCGTTGGCCTGCTTGTTGTGGGGAGGGGCCTCTAGGGGCCACATGGAGCTCAGACCAAACGCCCTGCTGTTCTCACTAGGGCTGACTGGAAAGAGAGAGAAAGAGAGAGGTTTGGGAATAGAGGGGAGAGGCATGGAGTGACAGAGAATGGGGGAATCAAAGTGGGCAATAATAGAAGTGATATTCCACCTGGTGCTGCACACTTAGACTTTCTCATCCCCTCAGGGCTAGCGATGCTAACTCAGCTACGCTAATGTTAAACAAACACTGACTGCATGACTCAGCAGCTCTCGCAGCGCCGTCACACAACAGGCATCCCGTCCTAAAGGGGGTTCTGACTCCGAGATGCAAACTGCTGTCACGTTAGTCATTCACGACGTCGCTGCAATCTCTATGGGCTGTGCAAAGATGCTAGATACAGTGCAAAGATGCTAAGACGCTAAAGCGCTAACATAATGCTAACAGAATTCTAACCATATGGCCCCTGGGTTCAGTAAGTCATTGTCTGCCGTGACACAGCTAGCACAGATGTTTGCTAAATAAGGAAATACATTTTAATGACAACCGCACACTGAGCCCTAAAAAGTACCATTAAGCCTACAAATGATTACAGACGCATGAATCCAACCCACATTTTAAAACGCATAAATGAATCAAAAAACGGAAGAAAAAAAATCGAAAACCACTAATCCAATAAAATATTTAATATAAATTAAATTGCAATCTTTCTTGTGCTGTTAAACTCAACCATTGTGGATAGACCTATTTTATGGGCATTTTAGGAAAACCCCTTCCAGTCTGTTGGGACACAGAAAATTCCTGTAGGTGTGGTATAGGACCTATGGGGAGAATTCTCCCACTAAGGGGAAACTATAATGGAATTAGTCTTTAGCGCTGAACTCCAGAACAGTGCTGTTAATCAAATGCCCCTCCACTCCTACTTAGCACTGTAACACACAGACCAATGAATTTAGCTGGTTTCTTATTCAGTAAAGAGACATTGTGTAACAGCACACGCATGTAAAAATACAGAGATGATTTCTGTCATTGTAGCACATGGAGCAAAGACTCCCCTAGCTGGTAGAAAGAGGACATTGCAGATATAGAGAACTAAAGGCTAAAGCAAATACACTGTTGATCCATTGTTAAAAGGAAGGAAGAGAGGATATTTGGATTGGAACAGCTATTGTTGCGAAAGGATGTGTAAGAGGGAGAGAGGAAGTCTGTAGGGAAAGAGGCAGAGAATGTAAGGGCATGGTGAGGTGAGCGTGTAGAGGTGAAAAAAAGGATGATGTGTGTTTGGTGGAGGAGTGTGTGTCTGTATGAACTGAGAGTGTGTGGTGGATGAAGACCACACTCACGTTGGATTGCTCGGAAGCGTGGGCCGAAAGAGGGAGAGGTGCCGGTGCCCAGATCGGGAGAGTTGCGTCTCTTCTCCAGCCCCGGAGACGCCTGGACAGTGATCTTATGGATAAAGTCTGGAAGAGACATACAGCAGATGTGAGACCAGACTACACAGACAGAAAATAAATCATAAATTAAAGTAGTTGGGTCCTGTTCAGTAGGGAGGAAACGTTTTGAAACAGAGTAAAACGGAGAGGTACTACCTTAGCTTCATCCAATAAGAACACATTGATTTTACAGGTAAAAAGTGCTTTGCTACAGTGTGGCCCACTGAATTTGACCCAGGTTCAAACAAAGACAAAGACACTAACGTGCTTGTCTTCAAAAAGATTGTTTACCTTAGAAATAAATGTATATTTTATGTGGTGGCATGGGTGTCTGAATTTCCTTTTCATGCCATGAGAATATGGTAATATATGTGAGAATATGGTCATTTGTGAGGCCAAAGTAAACGAAAACATGAGGCCTGAAGGATATCTGTCCTTGGCTAGCTTGTCGTAGTAAGATACATTGGTTGTGGAAGTACTGGGAGAGAAGAAGAGAGAGGCAAGAAGTAAAGGGAGAGCTGGGAGAAAAATTAAGAAACAGCTGGGAGAGAGAGACAGGGAATGAGATATAGCTGGAAGGGAGAAAGAAGTTAGAGTTGGAGGAGAGAGAGATAGAGAGCGAGCGGCCAGCCAGGAGTGACAGGAAGCCCAGAGGCGTGGTTGGGTTAGCTCCATGTCCCTTTCATCAACCCACCACCAAATCACTACCCTGCTGCTGGGAATGGCCTGACCACAGCCTCCACAGCCTCCACACACACACACACACAAAGTAAGTCTGTGTGCATTTGGAAAGAGAGAGAGCATCTGTATGAGAAACTGAGTGCCTCTGTGTCAGGCATGATGAGTGTACAGCATTGTTTGTTTCTATGGTGAGTTTCTTATCAGTAGACAATAGGAGTGGTCTACAAGAGAAAGTGAGTCTACAGCAGATAACGGGTATATGATTCTTCTGCACACTCAGTTGACACAGTAGTGAAGAAGTGTGAGGTGAGCTGAGGTGAATGACATTTCTTTTTATTTATCTATTTTATTATACATGTATTTTAAATTGGCTCTATATTCCAGATTTGTTTTATTGAAAATGACATGTTTGAGGTGACAGTACAGAATGTGACCTTTTATTTGAGGGTATTTTCATACATATCTGTCTAGTCCCCCCATTTCAAGGTGTCATAAGTATTTGGATAAATTCACTTACAGATGGCAGGGACTAGATCTATAAAGTGCTTTAATTTCTAAACGGCAAAACAGATATTTATGAAAAAAACTCTAATCAAAAAGGTGACATTCTGTACTGTCACCTCAAACATTTAATCTTCAATGCAAAATGCTGAAGTACATACTGTAAGAAAAATAAGCTATCAAGAACGTAAAGGGGTTCTTCGGCTGTCCCAATTGGAAAACCCTTTGAAGAACCCTTTCTGGCTCCAGGTAGAACCCTTTTGGGTAAAGGGGTTCTAACTGAAACCAAAAATGGTTCTACCTGAAACCAAAAAAGGTTATCCTATGGGGACAGCCGAATAACCTTTTTGGAACGTGTGTAGAGACATTTCAAGACATCCCAAGCAAGTTTCATCGCCGTCCCCTCACCTTGAGGCATGCTGATCTTCTCTCCGTTCTTACTGCCCTTCAACTTGTGCTTCTTGAAGGTTCCCTTCCTCTTCTTGACGTTGGGCTTCTCCTGGTTGTTCATGTGCAGGATGAGGAGACTGAGCTCCCTCTCAAACACATCCTGTTCCCACTGGGCCAGCTGCTGCTCCCTCTGCCTCAGGAACTCCTCGTGAGACTTCTGCTCCACCGCCGCGCGCTTCAGCTCCTCCTCGCGACAACGCAGCTCCTGGAGTTATTACTGGTTATTATTGTTTTACTACACACACGCACACTTACACCATTACAAAATGTTCTGTGCACATGCATAAACATGCACTCATTGTCCTACATACATATCCATCACAAACGCACCCCCCCGGACACACAAAATAATCATCATTCAATCCTACTCTCCCAGCCTCTCTTTAATAGAAAAGACAGCTGGCTCTGTCTCCCTCACCTTCTCCTTGGCTCGGAGCTCATCAAACATGTCCTGGATCTCCAGTTTCCAGTCCTCCTGTAGGGAATGAAAGGAGTCCTGAGGCATCTCCTCCACCACCTGCCTCTCAAGAGCAGTTAGCTGAACCAAGATGGAGGCAAAGTTGGGCCTAAGGTGTGGGTCCTGATCCCAGCACTCTGTCAAGGCAGAAACACTTAGTTAAGATACATTATAAAAACATGCAAATGATAGATGCTCCACTACCAAAGTATAATCATGGGACTTGTATCTATAAAGTGCAGGATTGCATTCAGGTCATGACACAATTCAAGCACAAACAACTCTCCAACTATTTCGTAGCATTTTAGCTAAATTTTGGCCAGGCATTGTCAAGGCTGATACCATTACAATAATTGGGAGTGACTTTTGTGCTTTTATCAAACGGAACCGCCACCAATAACTGGCACAGCAAATCAACAACAACCGCAAACCAACAACATCCTTCAGAAGATATATGAACGGCAGCCAAAATACATTACACAACATAACCAGCTGATCAGCGTGTTCTTCCTGGATGTGACCAAATGTAACATTATACGGAACATTTCATATTTCTCCTCCAGGTTTGAGGAAATGGAGAAAGAGAGAAAGAGAGCATTATGGTAACACCAAATTCATCACACACAAGTATGCGCATGAGCACACACAGGACTCTTACCTGCCATGAGCTGGGCAAAGGGTTCTGGGCAGGTGGAGGGGATGGGGAGGGTGAGTTTGTTAACGGCCACCCCGTAGGCCACTGCCAGACCATCTATCCCTCTGTAGGGAACCTCCCCTGTCAGCAACTCCCACAATAGAACACCATAGCTGGGGAGGAGAGAGGGAGAGCAAGGAGCATTCAATGAAAAGTTAGGGCAGTTTATCAAGCCAGTCCCTGGTCCTTCTAGTATTAGCAAAGATGATGGAGTGGGTCTCCCATAGACACCAATGCAATAGCAGCTGGATTCTACAAACCTCTCATCTGGGACCACCAGACAGTTCACAATTTTGTTGTAGCCCTGAACTAACTCAACTGATTCACCTATTCAAGGGCTTGATTATTAGTTCACATTTTCAATCAGGTGTGCTAGCTGTGGAATAGTTAAAATACATGGAACGGCCGGGGGTGCACGAGGAGAGGTTTGAGAACCCCTGACTTAGTTCATTGACTTTCATTGAATCAGAAAAAAACACTGTGTGGGATATCTCCCTTCCTCCGCCGTCTCCGGTATTAGCACACCTGATTCAATTAGTCAACTAATCATGAAGCCATTGATTGACAAGCTGAATCAGATGTGCCAGTGTTGGAACAAATATGTGGAATGGCTGGGGCACCTCAAGGAGGGGTTTGTTTTATGTATGTATAGCATCACACACTGGTCAGAGCAGGCAAATGATATCAACAGCTGAAGTGGAGGGAAGTTAAATACATAAATAATAATATATTTCATAGTTATTTATTTGTAATAAATATGGTGCTCATGGAAGTGCACTATGAATCTATAAAGCATGCATAAAGACAAATAGAGTAGAAAGACACTTTTTTACAACAACAAAAATATGATAGCGCTGTTTCTATATATACAGTGGGGCAAAAAAGTATTTAGTCAGCCACCAATTGTGCAAGTTCTCCCACTTAAAAAGATGAGAGAGGCCTGTAATTTTCATCATAGGTACACTTCAACTATGACAGACAAAATTAGGAAAAAAATCCAGAAAATCACATTGTAGGATTTTTAATTAATTTATTTGCAAATTATGGTGGAAAATAAGTATTTGGTCACCTACAAACAAGCAAGATTTCTGGCTCTCACAGACCTGTAACTTCTTTAAGAGGCTCCTCTGTCCTCCACTCGTTACCTGTATTAATGGCACCTGTTTGAACTTGTTATCAGTATAAAAGACACCTGTTCACAACCTCAAACAGTCACACTCCAAACTCCACTATGGCCAAGACCAAAGAGCTGTCAAAGGACACCAGAAACAAAATTGTAGACCTGCACCAGGCTGGGAAGACTGAATCTGCAATAGGTAAGCAGCTTGGTTTGAAGAAATCAACTGTGGGAGCAATTATTAGGAAATGGAAGACATACAAGACCACTGATAATCTCCCTCGATCTGGGGCTCCACGCAAGATCTCACCCCGTGGGGTCAAAATGATCACAAGAACGGTGAGCAAAAATCCCAGAACCACACGGGTTGGACCTAGTGAATGACCTGCAGAGAGCTGGGACCAAAGTAACAAAGCCTACCATCAGTAACACACTACGCCGCCAGGGACTCAAATCCTGCAGTGCCAGACGTGTCCCCCTGCTTAAGCCAGTACATGTCCAGGCCCGTCTGAAGTTTGCTAGAGCATTTGGATGATCCAGAAGAAGATTGAGAGAATGTCATATGGTCAGATGAAACCAAAATATAACTTTTTGGTAAAAAAAAAAAAAAAGGCCCATCGTGTTTGGAGGACAAAGAATGCTGAGTTGCATCCAAATAACACCATACCTACTGTGAAGCATGGGGGTGGAAACATCATGCTTTGGGGCTGTTTTTCTGCAATGGGACCAGGACGACTGATCCGTGTAAAGGAAAGAATGAATGGGGCCATGTATCGTGAGATTTTGAGTGAAAACCTCCTTCCATCAGCAAGGGCATTGAAGATGAAACGTGGCTGGGTCTTTCAGCATGACAATGATCCCAAACACACCGCCCGGGCAACGAAGGAGTGGCTTCGTAAGAAGCATTTCAAGGTCCTGGAGTGGCCTAGCCAGTCTCTAGATCTCAGCCCCATTGAAAATCTTTGGAGGGAGTTGAAAGTCTGTGTTGCCCAGCAACAGCCCCAAAACATCACTGCTCTAGAGGAGATCTGCATGGAGGAATGGGCCATGTGTGAAAACCTTGTGAAGACTTACAGAAAACATTTGACCTCTGTCATTGCCAACAAAGGGTATATAACAAAATATTGAGAAACTTTTGTTATTGACCAAATACTTATTTTCCACCATAATTTGCAAATAAATTCATAAAAAATCCTACAATGTGATTTTCTGGATTTTTTTCCCTCATTTTGTCTGTCATAGTTGAAGTATAACTATGATGAAAATTACAGGCCTCTCATCTTTTTAAGTGGGAGAACTTGCACAATTGGTGGCTGACTAAATACTTTTTTGCCCCACTGACACACAGTTACCAATCCTCAGAGTGGCAAAGTGCTTGGATCTCCCACACTGTCAATTACATCCATTCAATCAACACACAAACTCCTCTAAAAGGCCTGTAGGCAGCCTGCAAGTGGGGTGTGTAGCCTTCAGCGTTTTAATATAGTCCTTTAATAACACCATCCAACAGAGACTGTGCCACTCCACTCCTCTGTTTTTACCTCATCATCTGAGATCTACAGCTTTATGATGAAGTAGTAACAGGAAGCATCCCAAATGGCACCCTATTCCCTAAATAGTGCACTACTTTGGACCAGAGCCCTGTGTGGAATAGGGAGCCAGTTGGGATGCAGCCAGGGAGATGGATGATAAAGAATAGGGGGGGGGTCAAGATTACCCCTTAATTTT
Organism: Oncorhynchus mykiss; assembly: GCF_013265735.2. Lineage (NCBI taxonomy): Eukaryota > Metazoa > Chordata > Actinopteri > Salmoniformes > Salmonidae > Oncorhynchus > Oncorhynchus mykiss. The sequence goes on along the minus strand of NC_048585.1, from coordinate 51,535,847 downwards.
CATAGCAGGTTCCACAACCCTCTCATTAAGATATGCAAAGTATCTGTTATGAAGGTAAAATGGAAAAAGCTTGTTTGGGAATAGTGACATGTCCAAGGAGAGTGTGAGAGAGATATTTGTGTGTGTTGATGTGCTATTTTGAATGTACATCCTGTGCTTGGCCACACACACACAGACACACCCTTCACAGATAAAAGGGGTGCGGTCAGGTCTGCGGTCAGGTCTGCAGCGTGGCCTTCCACCCTCCTCTCTCGCTCTCTCCGTACTTGTGGCCAATAGGACAGTGTGCACGACACGTCTCACACAAAGCAGGCTATGAAGTGCTGCTGCTACCACGTGGCTGTGTCCCTCCTGAAACATATCCTTCTATTCTATCACTGCTGCTATCACATGGCTGTGTCCCTCCTGCAACATATCCTTCTATTCTATCACTGCTGCTATCACATGGCTGTGTCCCTACTGCAACATATCCTTCTATTCTATCACTGCTGCTATCACGTGGCTGCACCCTCCTGCAACATATCCTTCTATTGTATCACTGCTGCTATCACATGGCTGTGTCCCTACTGCAACATATCCTTATATTGTATCACTGCTGCTATCACGTGGCTGCACCCTCCTACAACATATCCCTCTATTCCATCACGGTCCGAGAAGGTGGAGAATAGGTTCCTACACACACACAACAGTAATGGCCCTTAAATATACTCGTCATTTATCTGTATTGGAATGTAACCCTTATTGTAGCAGGGAAGATCTCATCTCTCGTCATCATTGTAACGGTAGAGGTATGTAGCTATTTACTGCTGGATATTGCTTCTGCACTGCTCTACCACACACACACAATCTTACCTCCAGACGTCACTGCCCTTGGAAAAGGTTGAGGACTTGATGACCTCCGGTGCCATCCAGGCGTAGGTGCCCGCTGTGCTCATCTTGGTGGTCTTGTGCCACTCCCGTGCCAGGCCAAAGTCTGTGATCTTCAGAGTTATCCCTTCCATACAATCATTCTCCATAGGCTGGGCCAGGAGGACTGGGAGAAAGGAAAGAAAGAGATGTTTTTATCCTCCTTTACATTTTAGACATGTAACAGATGATCTTTGCCAGAGCGACTCAAGAGGAAAGGTCAGTTGTCCAACTGAATGTATTCAACTGGACTGGGTCTTCTGCATTTAACCCAACCCCTCTGAATCAGAGAGGTGTGGGGGGGGGGGGGGGGGGGCTGCCTTAATCAACATCCACGTCATCGGTGCTTGGGGAACAGTGGGTTAACTGCCTTGCTCAGGAGCAGAACGACAGATTTTGACCTTGTCAGCTCGGGGACTCGATCCAGCCTTCCGGTTACTGGCCCAACGGTCTAACCACGATCCAGCCTTCCGCCCCTTACAGTTAGAGAATTCAAGTTAAGGTAGGAACAACAACCACATATCAGTCATAGTGAAGTAAAAACATTCCTCAATAAAGCAGCTATCAGGAAAGTGACAGTAAGAAAAGAGAAGTGAAACCTGAATCATATTTACGCAAGGCCAATCCCCGACGAAAAAAAAATATTTGTCAACCGAAAGTCGTCTGTTCTTTCGAACAAATTGATTGGTAAAAAAAAAGTGTTTTTTTCAATATATAGACACACTATGTTTTTGAATAAAATCAACTATATGGCTTACGGTTTGATGAAATAAGACAAATGCCTCAAGAGGGTGCCAGAGATCTAGATAACCAGAAGAAAAAAACCTGACCAAGCTATTCTCCTCCCACTCCTGCTGGCTTTCCAGATTCTGTCATTCCTCTCCTGAATTTGCCGGTAACAGGCTACACGAGGAGAAGGCAACCTTTCTCATAATGAATGCCAATCTACCGATCTGCATGCCCGTTACGGTTTTCATATGCACATTTTCGAGAAACAGTTTAATTTTATTTATAATATCTCATATCTCAAAATCATGGTCATTTGGTTAATCAACATTCTATCCAAATAAATGATACAAACCTAAAAAGTTACTTCTATTGCCATTGCCAACTATGACAAATAGCCTACATAAAGCCAACAAATAAAAACATTGCAGCCTGCAGGTATAAAATATGCTGATAAAAATAAATATCCTATCAATCATATTGGCTACACCTGGCCTGTCTGCAAAAAACTGTCCCGAAGCTTGCCTAGTGAACTTGCAACATTGTATAAAATATTCTGGGCCCTCAGAGTTTCCAGTGCCAGTGAGCTCATGACAGACACAACTGTAGGCTATTTGCACAATGGATAAGAAGCAGTGCTCGACTTGGGCAGGAGATTACCGGAGCTGAGTACCTGCACCTCACATTTTCAACTGCTTGAGCTCCTGTTCCTCTTATAGAATATTAGCTCAAAAGTATTGTGGAGATCCTGCACCTAAATATAAGCAGTACCAGCACCCAAAATGAGTTTTACTTTATGATGTTTCCACTGGATCAGAGCATGACATTATTCCCTTTTATGTGGAGTGGTGGAAAGGGAGAGAGCTGGAAAGATTGTTAAAATACATTGAGGAACTATTGTATAGTTTTGTTATGTTAAAGACTTATTCTAAAATGTTTTAAATAAACAAAAATCCTCAAATCTACACACAATATCCCATAATGACAAAGCAAAAAGAGTTTAGAAATGTTTGCAAATGTATTAAAAAATAAAAAGCAAAAATCCCTTATTTCCATAAGAATTTAGACCCTTTGCTATGAGTCTCGAAATTTAGCTCAGGTGCATCCTGCTTCCATTGATCATCCTTGAGATGTTTCTACAACTTGACTGGAGTCCACCTGGGGTAAAATCAATTGACTGGATATGATTTGGGAAGGCACACATCTGTCTATATATTGACAGTGCATGTCAGCACAAAAAAACAATCCATGAGGTCGAAGGAATTGTCCTTGGAGCTCAGAGGCAGGATTATGTTGAGGCACAGATCTGGGGAACGGTATCAGCGGCAGGGACTGTGAGTAGTCAGGATCGAGGGAATGATGAACGGAGCAAAGTACAGAGAGATCCTTGGTGAAGTCCTGAATGCTCTGGAGCAGGTTCTCAAACTGGGGAGAAGGTTCACCTTCCAAAGGGACAATGACCCTAAGCACACAGCCAAGACAACACAGGAGTGGCTTCAGGACAAATCTTTAAATGTCCTTGAGTGGCCCAGCCAGAGCCCGGACTTGAGCCCGATCAAACATCTTTGGAGAGACCTGAAAATAGCTGTGCAGCACCACTCCCCATCTATCCTGACATAGCTTGAGAGGATCTGCAGAGAAGAATGGGAGAAAACTCCCTAAATACAGGTGTGCTAAGCTTGTAGCGTCATACCAAAGAAGGCTCGAGGCTGTAATCGCTGCCAAAGGTTCTTCAACAAAGTACTGCGTAAAGGGTCTGAATTCTCATGCAAATATGATTTTTATTTATTTATAAAAACCTGTTTTTGCTTTGTCATTATGGGACATTGTGTGTAGATTGAGGGAAAACTTTTTAAAATCCATTTTAGAATAATGCTGTAATGTAACATAATGTGGAAAAAGTCAAGGGGTTTGAATACTTTCCAGATGCACGGTATGTAATGGGGAATTGATATACACCAACAATCCAACGCAAACAATTCACACAATGAAGCTATGTAACAATAAATGTGCACAAATTGGCGGGAGAGAGCGCATTCTGGAGCGGGATGTGCATTGTGCATCTGGGCGCATGGTCAATCCAAAGTCTGCATTGGCCATGCAGCGTTTATGATGATACGTCAGGGCATTCATACTTCTTCCCCTTCCCAGAGAAGTGCAGCGCTGTTGTCAAGGAAGTGAGTTCGTGTTTATACAGGATGTCAATGCGGAGCTATACAGAGCCCTCTGCATTGTCACAACATTTGGGAGGCGCATGGCGATGTGGTACAGAGCTCGATGTGGCCTCTGGAAGCGACGACCACATTTTCGGATCAAGCATAAATGGGCTTTTAGTCGAGGCCTCCATCATGGATGAGTTCACTGAGATGGGTGCAAATACTGTACATATATTTGTTACTGCTCAACTAAAACAATCTCTGGTCGACCAAACAATCGACCAGTCAACTATTTGGGGTCAGCCCTAATTTACACTGGTACTGGCTTCAAAGGAAAGTGGGAATGAAGAAATTAAGAAAGATTTCCTCAGCACTCTTATTAAACTATTAAATGCATTGAGTAATTATAATCCAATTAAATGCATCATTGCAAAAGGGGATTCAGCACTTTTCCTGCATAATTGAGAAACTTCCATGCAAGACAAGTCTTAAGCCACACGCACACGCACACGCACACGCACTCTTCCCCTTTACTCTTAGATCAGTGAGGTCACACTTATAATACAAAGAACAAACCAACATTGTCGTTTTAGACGGCTAAGATATGGGCTCTATTTTATTGTATTTTATTATTTTACCCCCTTTTTTTCACCCCAATTTCGATCTCGTCTCATTGATGCAACTCCCCAGCAGGCGAAAGAGGCGAAAGTCGAGTCATGAGTCCTCCGAAACATAACCCGCCAAACCGCGTTCCTTAACACCCGCACACTTAACCCGGAAGCCAGCTGGACCAATGTATCAGAGGAAACACCGTTCAACTGATGACTGAAGTCAGCCTGCAGGCGCCCAGCTCGCTAGAGCGCGATGAGCCAAGAAAAGCCCCCCCGACCAAACCCTCCCCAAACGGAGCTGGGCCAATTGTGCGCCACCCAATGGTTACGACCAGTTGTGACACGGCCTGGGATCGAACCCAGGTCTGTAGCGATGACCTCAAGCACTGCGATGCAGTGCCTTAGACCGCTGTGCCACTCGGGGGGGCCCCATGGGCTCTATTTTAACAACCCAACATTGTAGTTTTACACTGATAATATATTGTGTCATGACTGGCCTGTTCGGGTCAGGTTACCATGGATCACAGGGGGGTTATGACCCCTCTCAATGTTCATCTCAATGTGGAGGGTTGGAATGTATGGTGGGCCTATGGATAATCTACCTCAGAACGGTAACATGTAATAAATGGACTTTGGGACAATATATTTCATCAGCCGAAATGGAGGTAACAACGATAGATGGAATATGAAAATGAATGTTGTTTCTGCTATGTTATCAAAAGTTAAATGAGGACGTTATAACGAAAACAGTGTAACTTCAAGAGTTTTCATAATATATACATGATGTTTACATACTGAGCGTTGTGCAGAAAATGTCCAGATCAAAGATAATGCCTCGTAACTAGATACATCCCAGAGAAAGTATAATAGTCATAAAGACGGAAACGCCACCTTCTACCCTGGGGTATAAAACATGAGTTAATTTACATATCAGACTGAAACGGACCACAGCTGCAGCGTGATCTAAGATAAGTCGCAACCCCACAAACGCAACGCAAGGAAGAGGGCAAAGGAACCTCTAAACAATCAAGGCTACGGTTGATTACTGTATCTAAAAAAAGGGGAATTCAAGAAGAACCAGCCAGTTATTCTCTTCAAATCATCGGTTGTCTACACTTCCCTCCTACCCAAGCTGGGAGCGTCGACACGGCTGATTAGCCTCCTCAGAAGTCCACTCTCACAAAACGAGTGCGAGGGAACAGACCACTAAGAGAAAGGACACTGACATTGTGTGGACAATCAGAGACTTACACCCGGTAACGAAGAAGGTGCCGCCACCCGAGAAGGTTGTCGGCTAAACCTCCTAAGAGGAACTCGGTCCACGAAGAGATACCCAATAGAGACATTCAACAAGTAATTACATCATTATAACGCTGACCCATTAGAGCGGCAGTTCGGGGCAAGGTGTTAGAGCTAGACTAAGCATAGTTTACAAATGTATCCAAGTGTGCTTTTCTCTCGTGCTCTCTCCCTCTCTTTCTAAATCCCCATCTTGTGTAACACGTGTCATATTATGTTGGCCCGCTAGAGATCTGTTTCATTGTACTAAGTTCTAATCAATAGCCTAGACTGTGTGTTTGTGTATATTATCATTTAGCTTGTTAATAAATAAATAATCAACTCAATTGGTGCGGTACGGAATGATTTAGTGAGAGCCGGGTTTGTGTTACGAATTATGTGACGTTCAGGATGAGACTGTAAAGGAAATTAATTGATTAGCGACTGCTGTAAAAATCTATATTCTGATATTCTTTGAGTTAATTTGGGAAATGGAAACTCATTTAACAAACGTTTCCCAAAGTGCCCCAGGTTACTGAGTTAATGATCACCTGATTAATTGAATCATGTAATTACAAACTAAGTTAATTAATTGATAAACAGCAGTCGTCACATTAATGATACAACGTTACGACATATGGCTCTATTTTAACAAACAGACCTGGCTAGCGTGCACTGCGCCCGGCCCGCCACAGGAGTCGCTAGTGCGCGATGAGACGAGGATATCCCTACCGGCCAAACCCTCCCTAACCAGGATGACGCTAGGCCAATTGTGTCGCCCCACGGACCTCCTGGTCGCGGCTGGCTTCGACAGAGTCTGGGCGCGAACCCAGAGTCTCTGGTGGCACAGCTAGAACCCAGAGTCTCTGGTGGCACAGCTAGAACCCAGAGTCTCTGGTGGCACAGCTGGCACTGCGATGCAGTGAAAGGGCTGTATTTTTAAGTATAAACAAGTTGTGGGTGTGCCGAGGTTTGTCTCCTCACCGGCCAATCAAAATGTACTCCATGGCAAAATATGTGGTTGCTTCAGATTGTGTATTTACAGTATTTTATATATTGCCTTGGAATCAACTCTAATTCCAATGTTAGTCCGTTATAGTTTGTTAAATGGCTTACAGGAACTAAATAAAAATGTAGACTTTATATGTTAACTTGAACCCATTTGCAGTCCACATTGTTCTAAAAGAATTGTATGGTTTCAATACCATTCACACTGATATAGGGGCTAGGCCTACTGTAAATAACATTATGGCTGAGCGAGGACATGCCGAACATTGTCAATAAGCAAGATTAAATTAAGGCCTAAAAAAAAAATCATAATAATAATTCTAATCAAATTCTAAACAAAACAAACCAACAACTTGTTTTAAATAGACTACAGTGCCTTGCGAAAGTATTCGGCCCCCTTGAACTTTGCGACCTTTTGCCACATTTCAGGCTTCAAACATAAAAGATATAAAACTGTAGAAGAATCAACAAGCGGGACACAATCATGAAGTGGAACGACATTTATTGGATATTTCAAACTTTTTTAACAAAGCAAAAACTTAAAAATTGGGCGTGCAAAATTATTTAGCCCCCTTAAGTTAATACTTTGTAGCGCCACCTTTTGCTGCGATTACAGCTGTAAGTCGCTTGGGGTATGTCTCTATCAGTTTTGCACATCGAGAGACTGAATTTTTTTCCCATTCCTCCTTGCAAAACAGCTCGAGCTCAGTGAGGTTGGATGGAGAGCATTTGTGAACAGCAGTTTTCAGTTATTTCCACAGATTCTCGATTGGATTCAGGTCTGGACTTTGACTTGGCCATTCTAACACCTGGATATGTTTATTTTTGAACCATTCCATTGTAGATTTTGCTTTATGTTTTGGATCATTGTCTTGTTGGAAGACAAATCTCTGTCCCAGTCTCAGGTCTTTTGCAGACTCCATCAGGTTTTCTTCCAGAATAGTCCTGTATTTGGCTCCATCCATCTTCCCATCAATTTTAACCATCTTCCCTGTCCCTGCTGAAGAAAAGCAGGCCCAAACCATGATGCTGCCACCACCATGTTTGACAGGGACGGCCAGGTCTTGGTAGATTTGCAGTGGTCTGATACTCCTTCCATTTCAATATTATCGCTTGCACAGTGCTCCTTGGGATGTTTAAAGCTTGGGAAATCTTTTTGTATCCAAATCCGGCTTTAACCTTCTTCACAACAGTATCTCGGACCTGCCTGGTGTGTTCCTTGTTCTTCATGATGCTCTGCGCTTTTAACGGACCTCTGAGACTATCACAGTGCAGGTGCATTTATACGGAGAATTGATTACACACAGGTGGATTGTATTTATCATCATTAGTCATTTAGGTCAACATTGGATCATTCAGAGAACCTCACTGAACTTCTGGATAGAGTTTGCTGCACTGAAAGTAAAGGGGCTGAATAATTTTGCACGCCCAATTTTTCAGTTTTTGATTTGTTAAAAAAGTTTGAAATATCCAATAAATCTCGTTCCAATTCATGATTGTGTCCCACTTGTTGATTCTTCACAAAAAAAATACAATTTTATATCTTTATGTTTGAAGCCTGAAATGTGGCAAAAGGTCGCAAAGTTCAAGGGGGCCGAATACTTTCGCAAGGCACTGTATGTCACACTTAAAGGCACCATCATTTCTCCCGGGGGAATATAATATTAAAACAATGCAGACTATGATGGGTTTTATGCACATCCAATATGCTCTCTCTGGTGTGGATATGCTCTCTCTGGTGTGGATATGCTCTCTCTGGTGTGGATATGCTCTCTCTGGTGTGGATATGCTCTCTCTGGTGTGAGATGAAGAGGTTAAAGCTCTGGAAATAAGCCAAACATGCGGTAGGATTTGACCAACCCCATGCCCTCCTTCTTCACTGCCCAAATGGGCATCTTCAGGGTGAATGACAGGCATCCAAAGTCCAGACAGAGAGTCGGCATTATGGAAGAATGTGAAGTGTTACAGGGAAGTAAGCCTTGTGCTATTTTCAGACACTTTCAGTTTATTTCAGAGTATAAGTGCATGCTTTCTTTCTGCGTCTCTCTTGCTTTCTCTCTGTTTCACCCACAAACACACTCTGGATCCCTCCCTCTGTAGACATCTGCCTGGCAGCCCAGCGGGCGTGCCATGTTTGACGTCACAAAGGAATGCATCACAAAAGTCTGGGGTGAGGGGGGGGGGGGGGGGGGGGGGGGGGTATCGTGAAAAGGCTCAGCTCTCACAATGAACAGTAACCTCTGCACCCTCACACAGTGCTCGCTCTGGCGCGCGCACCCACACACACACTTCAACTACTAGAAAGATGGAGAGAACAGCGGAACACACAGGCGTATGCACATGGGAACAACACACGCAGTTTCACACACAGCGCCAAATAAACATGCATATTGTAAACACAGAGATGCCTTAGGAGGCCTATCTAAAAACTTAGCATAGACACAGTTGAGAGCTGATTGCATTAAATTGTGTGATGAGAACCAGACAAATGCCCTCCGTCCCGCTTGGCCTCTATTTTGTCTTTCCAAGAATCATACTGTTTTTCTCATTTATGTGCGTCAGACTTCCTCTCATTCAGAGGATTTACAGTAAAACCATTGTCTTAGAATCATAGGTTATCAGGTAACTACAGAAAAACAAACCAAATGGGGTAGATATGAGACCTTAGACAGGAGAATTTTCTTTGTCAATGTTGTTAGCTGCATGATGAGTCCTCGTCTTGGAAAGGCCTTGTAAGCGAAACGTAAACAACAATAAAAACGAATCTCCATTCCATCCATCAAATGTCGCTATTTTATGGTATTTTTTTAATTTAACCTTTATTTAACCTTTATTTAACTAGGCAAGTCAGGTGGTACCTGCCTCTCTGCCCAGCTCCAAACAATCAACCCCCTGACAGAGGCAGGGCAACCAAACAGACGCCCGAAAGACGGCTGCTCCATCCCCATGGCAACAGGACTCTGTTTGGTAAAGTTTGTTGTTCAGAAAACAGAGTAGTCACTTACTGAAATGACTCTCTCGGGAGCAGAGAAATGTATTTACTGGCCCTGTATACAATAGATACCTATATGGGAAACAAGATATTTTGCTCTGTTGCATTGCATTGTGGGAAGAAAGGTTTCCTAATGCAAGAACACCTCCTCCCAGCTGTCCACTGCACTGAGGCTAGGAAACACTGTCACCACCGATAAATCTACGGCTGGCCATGCTTTGCTCCTGGCTACCCCAATCCCGGCCAACAGCTCCGCACCCCCCGCAGCTACTTGCCCAAGCCTCCCCTTCAACCATATCCAGATAGCAGATGTTCTGAAAGAGCTGCCAAACCTGGACCCGTACATATCAGCTGGGCTAGACAATCTGGACCCTCTCTTTCTAAAACGCTGCCATTGTTGCAACGCCTATTACCAGTCAGTTCAACCTCCCTATCGTATCATCCGAGATCGCTAAAGATTGGAAAGCTGCAGCAGGTCATCCCCTCTTCAAAGGGGGTGACACTCTAGACCCAAACTGTTATAGACCTATATCCATCCTGCCCTGCCTTTCTAAAAAGTCTTCGAACGCCAAGTTAATAAACAACTCACTGACCATTTCGAATCCCACCGTACCTTCTCCGCTGTGCAATCCGGTTTCTGAGCTAGTCACGGGTGCACCTCAGCCACGCTCAAGGTACTAAACGATATCATAACCGCCATCGATAAAAGATGTAAGACTGCTGCACAGTACATCGACCTGGCCAAGGCTTGACACTGTCAATCACCATATTTTTATTGGCAGACTCAACAGCCTTAGTTTTTCAAATGACTGCCTCGCCTGGTTCACCAACTACTTCTCAGACAGAGTTCAGTGTGTCAAGTCGGAGGGCCTGTTGTCCAGACCTCTGGCAGTCTCTGTGGGGGTACCACAGGGTTCAATTCTCGGGCCGACTCTTTTCTCTGTATATATCAACGATGTTGCTCTTGCTGCGGGTGATTCCCTGATCCACCTCAAAGCAAACGACACCATTCTATATACATCTGGCCCTTCTTTGGACACTGTGTTAAATCAAATCAAATTTTATTTGCCACATACACATGGTTAGCAGATGTTAATGCGAGTGTAGCAAAATGCTTGTGCTTCTAGTTCCGACAATGCAGTAATAACCAACGAGTAATCTAACCTAACAATTCCACAACTACTACCTTATACACACAAGTGTAAAGGGATAAAGAATATGTACATAAAGATATATGAATGAGTGATGGTACAAAACGGCATAGGCAAGATGCAGTAGATGGTGTTGAGTACAGTATATACATATGAGATGAGTATGTAAACAAAGTGGCATAGTTAAAGTGGCTAGTGATACATGTATTACATAAATATGCAGTAGATGATATAGAGTATAGTATATACATATGAGATAAATAATGTAGGGTATGTAAACATTATATTAAGTAGCATTGTTTAAAGTGGCTAGTGATATATTTTACATCAATTTCCATCAATTCCCATTATTAAAGTGGCTGGAGTTGACTCAGTGTGTTGGCAGCAGCCACTCAATGTTAGTGGTGTCTGTTTAACAGTCTGATGGCCTTGAGATAGAAGCTGTTTCAGTCTCTCGGTCCTTGCTTTGATGCACCTGTACTGACCTCGCCTTCTGGATGATAGTGGGGTGAACAGTCAGTGGCTCGGGTGGTTGTTGTCCTTGATGATCTTTATGGCCTTCCCGTGACATCGGGTGGTGTAGGTGTCCTGGAGGGCAGGTAGTTTGCCCCCGGTGATGCGTTGTGCAGACCTCACTACCCTCTGGAGAGCCTTACGGTTGTGGGCGGAGCAGTTGCCGTACCAGGCGGTGATACAACCCAACAGGATGCTCTCGATTGTGCATCTGTAGAAGTTTGTGAGTGCTTTTGGTGACGAGCCAAATTTCTTCAGCCTCCTGAGGTTGAAGAGGCGCTGCTGTGCCTTCTTCACATTGCTGTCTGTGTGGGTGGACCAATTCAGTTTGTCCGTGATGTGTACGCCGAGGAACTGAAAACTTACTACCCCCTCCACTACTGTCCCGTCGATGTGGATAGGGGGGTGCTCCCTCTGCTGTTTCCTGAAGTCCACAATCATATCCTTTGTTTTGTTGCCGTTGAGTGCGAGGTTATTTTCCTGACACCACACTCCGAGGGCCCTCACCTCCTCCCTGTAGGCGGTCTCGTCGTTGTTGGTAATCAAGCCTACCACTGTAGTGTCGTCTGCAAACTTGATGATTGAGTTGGAGGCGTGCATGGCCACGCAGTCGTGGGTGAACAGGGAGTACAGGAGAGGCTTGGTTGTTCTTTTTGCAACGTTACGGAATAAGGCCTCACCTGCGTTGACAACTAAATCCATTAGTAGCATGACACTGATCAGTAACTCATAAAGTGGTCATCTGTCTCTACTGTTAATTTCTCTCCATATCTTCCTCTCTCTCTCTGCCCTCCCCTCCTGTGGGTTTGGGCCGGATCTGCTCTCTGTCCGTAGGCGAGGGAGAATTCCGGCAGGGGTGGGGGCTTTCCCCGGGAAGAACGAGAGCTTTGTCCCCTGAGGGACGGAGCCATAGGCTGACAGACAGTATGGCAACCTCAAACTCTGAGGGAAAGGGAGGGAGACAGAGACAGAAAAGAGAGACACAGAAACAGAGACCGAGACAGAAGAGAGACAGAGATACATGTCCAAATCACAGTGATGCTAACATCAACACTAACATCAACGCTGTCTGAGAGAGTTAATGATCTCTGCATCATGTAATGCACCAGGGGCCTGAGATAACTCACCTATTAACCAACGCTAGCTAACACAAACTACTGGAGACAAAATGGCTGCCAGTTGTTGAAGTTTAACTTCCATTCGCTGCGTATCCTCTATATATTGACAAGATATTGGACTGCCTGCTCTAACAATATGAAAAAATGTCCGCAAAGGCGGAAGGCAGGAAGGGAGGAGTCGGAAACATTCTGGAAATGAGAGGGCAGACACGTATGTGAACAACAAGCACAACTCCTATATAAAATATTCCCCACTTGGTCTGCTCAAGGCTATATGCTCGCACAGACCAATTTGGGGGCGGAGTCAACCCTATCACTTCACCTCTTCCTCTCTGGTATTCTGGGAAATCCAGAATGTGGGGGTCGCCAAGGGGTCAATCAGGGGTCGAGGTCAGGAGGTTGTGTCAGACGTAGCTGGTGGTAAGTGGGCAGTCACTTCCTTTTTAACTACCCCTTTTTAAAACATGGTACAATGCATTGGTCCAATGTCGTGCGTTGACCTACCTAGCTAATCAAGGTTTGGCTGACTAAACACTCTCCAATGTTTGCACAGTCGTGTAGAACAGCACTGCAACAGATAAATCAGTTTCAACTGACTGAGAGCCAAACGGAAATGTAGAAGTATGATAAGTATCCCTCAACTCTAATACAACAACTGCATATACACATGCTCAGGTACAGAGTTGGAAACATAATACAGGAAAATGTGTCAAATGTTTCTAGCCCAATATCAGCCGGATCCTTTTAGCATTTCACCAGACAGTGGTGTCTACATGACAACTGCCTTCGGATCACTGTAGAAAAGATTCCAAACCAAGCTAGTGAGAGAAACCAAATGTTAGCCTAAACCTGGATAAAAATTCAACAATTTCCTGGGTTTTGGAATCCTTTCACATCCTGTTTGGTGTGACCTTACAGTGCCTCGTTGTCCCCTCTCGTCCCCTGGAGTTATGTTGTTCGGGCCGTCATCCTAAAGCTCTCTGTTCTATACAGCATATTATTATTCTGGAACATTAGTCAAGTGTGTGTGTAGGGGGATTGTGTGTGTGTGTGTGTGTGTGTGTGTGTGTGTGTATCAATGCATGTGTGAATCCAAGCCAGAGTTACCCAATGGGGCCAGCAGTGCATGAAAGGGAATCCCGTGCCAACTCCTACCTGCTCCACCATCCTTCCCCCCCAACCCAATCAGAGCCTGGGATCTCCGGATGCAGCCTGCCGGCATTTCCAAAATAAAGAGAGGGGGGGCCTGGGCCTAGTGAACTCTTATCACAGCCAGTCAGACACTGTGCCAATGGAAACACACCGGAGCCTTGCCCTGGTTGAACCATCACAGGTGATGCCTGTCTTGCAGCAACACGCTGGCATTGAGGATATGCCAATGTCAGCGAAAGGATAAGTACAGGTTTGTTCCAATCAAGACTGAGGGAGTTTTTCCTTGCCACTCTCTGTGTCGGCTGTGCTATAGTTGGGGGTTTTGAACTTTGTTGTCTCTCTTAACATGGACAGTAAGCGAAACTATGCACTTTGTGACAAAGGTATTTGTAGAAAAAAACCTTGATTGGTTGGAGAATTAATATAGAAGATTGGAATTAACTAATAGCAAGGTAATTTATTCAATCGATTTGTGGTTACATTTAGCATTTCAACCTGTTTCCATCTACAAGACCAGGATTTCTTCCTAGTTGTATTTCAAGCCACAAATAGAGAATAGCTTGTTTGCCATTTTAAAATGCAGAGTAGTTATTGATTTGAATTTACGAGTACCGTCTCTTCCTACTCATCCCATGACCTACTTAACAAACCACTTTATTTCAAATGACTAATCGGCCATAACGGTGATGCCCTATCTCTAACCATCACAGTGCTTTCAGAAAGTATTCATACCCCTAGACTTATTCCACATTTTTTGTTATACAGGCTGAATTCAAAATGGATTTTAAAAATGTAACTATTACAAAGTGAAAACATATTTTTTAGAAATGTTTGAACATTTATTAACTATGAAATACAGAAATAACTCCTGTACATAAGTATTTACACCCCTGAGTCAATACATGTTAGAGTCACCTTTGGCAGCAATTACAGCTGTGAGTCTTTCTGGTTGTCTCTAAGAGAAAGTATTTCCACACCTGGATCGTACAATATTTGCACATAATTCTTTAAGCTCTGTCAAGTTGGTTGTTGATCATTGCTAGACAGCAATTTTCAAGTCTTGGCATAGTTTTTCAAGCCAAATTAAGTCAGAACTGTAACTAAGCCACTCAGGAACCTTCAATGTTGTCCTGGTATGCAATTCCAGTGTATATTTGGCCTTGTGTTATGGGTTATTGTCCGCCTGAAAGGTGAATTTGTCTCCCAGTGTCTGTTGGACAGCAGACTGAACCAGTTTTTCCTCTAGGATTTTGCCTGTGCTTAGCTCTATTCTGTTTATTTGTATCCCCCCCAAAAAACTTCATAGTCCTTGCCAATGACAAGCATACCCATAACATGATGCAGCCACCACCATGCTTGAAAATATGAAAAGTGGTACTCAGTGTTTGCCCCAAACAGAACGCTTTTTATTCAGGACATAAAGTTAATTTCTTTGCCATTTTTTTTTCAGTTTTACTTTAGTGCCTTATTGCAAACAGAATGAGTGTTTTCGAATATTTTTATTCTGTACAAGCTTCCTTCTTTTTACTCTGTCATTTAGTTTAGTATTGTGGAGTAACTACAATGTTGTTGATCCATCCTCAGTTTTCTCCTATCACAGCCATTAAACTCTGTAATTGTTTTAAAATCCCCATGGAACTCATCTTGAAATCCCTGAGCGGTTTCCTACCTCACCAGCAACTGAGTTAGGAAGGACACCTGTATCTTTATAGTGACTAGGTGAATTAATACACCATCCAAAGTGTAACTAATAACTTCACCATGCTCAAAGGGATATTCAATGTCTGCTTTTTTTTACCCATCTTTGCAAGGCATTGGAAAACCTCCCTGGTCTTTGTGGTTGAATCTGTGTCTGAAATTCACTCTTCGACTGATGGACCTTACAGATAATTGTATGTGTGGGGTACAGAGATTCTGTAGTCATTCAAAAATCATGTTAAACACTATTATTGCCCACAGAGTGAGTCTATGCAACTTATTAAGCAAAGTTTTACTCCTGAACTTAGGCTTGCCATAACTTCAAGGGTTAAATACTTAGACTCAAGGCATTTCAGCTTTTCATTTTTAATTACTTTGTAAACATTTCTAAAAACATAATTCCACTTTGACAATAGGGCAAATTGTGTGTAGGCCAGTGACACAGAATCTACATTTAATTAATTTTAAAATAAGTCTAACACAACAAAATGTGGAAAAAGTAAAGGGTTGTGAATACTTTCAGAAGGCACTGTACTTCTATTTACATAAAATTCCTCTAGGATTCTCTTTCTAATGTCCATATCAGGGCTCGTCTTCTTACAGCGTCTCAGAGTTAGATCATAATGAATAAGATGACATGGACAAACAGGACCTGATCCAAGATCAGCACTCTTTAGCCTAGTATTGCTTGACTCTAGTCTCCACCTACATACCTGTGACTGGCAAAGCAAGTCTATTGACGCAGCAACCCCTGTTACAGATAATAGAAGTCACTATGCATTTTAGGAGTTTATCAAGTTCAATATGTCTATTTCCTGGACTGAATACCTTACATGCCACCACTGTGGCCTAAATGTCCAAATTGCCCTCATAATTCCCCTCAGTGAACTTGGGAATGTTGCTGTGTGTGAGTAGCAAGAGACTGCAAGTGTTTGTGAGGGAAGAATAACACAGGGGATGTTTTGCGTTGGGGCACTAGGGGCCCGGAGTGAAAACATGCTGGTGGTGCACAGCTGTGTCAGATGCTTGTCCACTCAGGGGAAAAAAAGTGTTGATCCGAGATTTATTTAAAAATTTTCTAGCACGAGAGCTCCTTTTAAAAAGTGTTGATCCAAGATTTATTTAAACCAGGGTATTTAAACATTTTCTAGCATGAGAGCTCCTTTAAATAGGCACATTCTTCTCCTTTGCGACTGTTCTCGGGTCCTTAGTGCAGTAAGTTCTGTCAATATACCTGGTAGAATGATGGTTGATAAACAACTAAGGGAGCCCTATACATTATTTATTTTGAAAACGGTTTAAAATTCTCAAATTATGTTGTTTTCTCAGTTGTATTTTTGCTGGTTTTAGATTTTTTTTGTTTTTCACTCTCAAAATTAAAATTGTTTATAGAGAAACAATGAAATAAATTGGATGTTCTGAGTCCATGTCAATGCTTAAACCACATCTGAATAACATAATTTTTTTAGGTCTGGAAGAAAATTAACAAATGTGATTTTTTGGGGGGGGGGGGGGGTGTAATTCCCCTTTAATTCCCATTCTGTCCCTTTAACTGTGAATCTAGCGAGTGAGGAATGTGGTCTAATGTGCCGGTCTAGCGATGGTTCTGTACTGCTGCTGATCATTTCATGGCAAAGTTTGCAAATAACAAATAATAGATTTACTTCTGCCAGGTAAGTCTACTTTGCAGATAACATTTAAGGTTTTGGGGAAAGTATTTCTGTCAACCCACAAGATGGTTATCACATCAACTGGCTACACACAGAGTGATTGACAAACGCACGCACCACACAGACAGACGCAATATTCTTGGAAATTAATTGGTAGCTATCAACCGGTTTTTAAACTGTTGTTCCTCTTGAAATGACAATTAAGTTTAGTTTGACTCCACCAATGCTTAGTGTAGCATTTTCCATGTGATTTCCAACTATAGTTGGCCAAGCTCCAGAGCGCGCGCGCACACACACACACACACACACACACACACTCTTTGTTAAATGTGTGTTTCTTCCTGCTGTTAGTCTGGCCTTGTATTGATCTCGTTCTACAAATGTAGAGCGACTTTGGGTCATTGAAAAGTGGCATATAAGTCCCATTATAAGTGGAGGTCGACCGATTAAATTGGAAAGGCCGATTAATTAGGGCCGATTTCAAGTTTTCATAACAATCGGAAATCTGTATTTTTGGGCGCCGATTTTGCCGATTAATAATTATAATTTTTTTATTTTTTATTTTTTAAATAAATAAAAAAATAAACTTTATTTAACTAGGCAAGTCAGTTAAGAACACATTTGTATTTTCAATGACGGCCTAAGAACCTTGTCAACTCGGGGGATCCAATCTTGCAACCTTACAGTTAACTAGTCCAATGCTCTAACCACCTGATTACATTGCACTCCACGAGGAGCCTGCCTGTTACGCGAATGCAGTAAGCCAAGGTAAGTTGCTAGCTAGCAATAAACGTATCTTATAAAAAACAATCAACGACTGTCGTTGCTCCAATGTGTACTTAACCATAAACATCAATGCCTTTCTTAAAATCAATACACAGAAGTATATATTTTTAAACCTGCATATTTAGCTAAAAGAAATCCAGGTTATCAAGAAATATTAACCAGGTGAAATTGTGTCACCTCTTGCGTTCATTGCACGCAGAGTCAGGGTATATGCAACAGTTTGGGCCGCCTGGCTCTTTGCGAACTAACAAATTTTCCAGAATTTTACGTAATTATGACATAACATTGAAGGTTGTGCAATGTAACAGGAATATTTAGACTCATGGATGCCACCCGTTAGATAAAATACGGAACGGAATAAACGTTTTGTTTTCGAGGTGATAGTTTCCGGATTTGACCTAAGGCTCATATTTCTGTGTGTTTATTATAGTTAAGTCTATGATTTGATAATTGATAGAGCAGTCTGACTGAGGGGTGGTAGGCAGCAGCAGGCTCGTAATAGTCAAAGGTATATGGTTTAGAAAGAGATAGTCGACTCGTTATAATTCCTGTAATAACTTGCGTCTGAACTTGAAAGGGGTACCTTCGTTATTTTACCGTTCATGTCTTCCATAGAGAATGTCTTGATCTACTTCAAATAAGGTCTGTGTTTCGTGCTTAAACTGCCTCTGTTCATGTCTTCCATAGAGAATGTCTTGATCTACTTCAAATAAGGTCTGTGTTTCGTTCAGACTTAAACCGCCAAGTTCAGACGCAAGTTATTACAGGAATTATAACGAGTCGACTATCTCTCTCTAAACCATATACCTTTGACTATTACGAGCCTGCTGCTGCCTACCACCCCTCAGTCAGACTGCTCTATCAAATCATAGACTTAACTATAATAAACACACAGAAATATGAGCATGAGAAATATGAATATAAGTTTTCATTGTTCATTCAGTATTGTTGCAATTGTCATTATTACAAAAATGTGTGTGTGTATATACAGTGGGGAAAACAAGTATTTGATAACCTGCAAAATCGGCAGTGTTTCCTACTTACAAAGCATGTAGAGGTCTGTAATGTTTATCATAGGTACACTTCATCTGTGAGAGACGGAATCGAAAACAAAATCCAGAAAATCACATTGTATGATTTTTAAGTAATTAATTAGCATTTTATTCGGTATCAGCTTTTTTTGTCCTCCAATAATCGGTATCGGCGTTGAAAAATCATAATCAGTCGACCTCTAATTATAAGTGTGTATTTATAGTGTGTGTGTGACAATGTGTTTACGACCGATTGTGTGCATCTGAGGGCCAATGTGTCAATGACTGACTGATGTGTGTGTGTGTGTGTGTCGGATTAGCCCCTGATCCCAGGCCCGTGAGGGGCCCAAGAGGCAGCAAAAAATTATTATATATATCTACATTTTTTATTGTATTTAAGACACTTAATTATATACAGTACCAGTCAAAATTTTGGACACACCTACTCATTCAAGGGTTTTTCTTTATTTTACCATTTTCTACATTGTAGAAAAATAGTGAAGATATCGAAATTATGAAATTACACACATGGAATCATGTTGTAACTAAAACAAAAGTGTTATTTTATTTATTTATATTTGAGATTATATTTGAGATTCTTCAAAGTTCGCCTGGATGCCAGCTTTGCACACTCTTGGCATTCTCTCAACCAACTTCAACCAATCACCTGAAATGCATTTCAATTAACAGGTGTGCCTTGTTCAAATTTAATTTGTGGAAATTCTTTCCTTCTTAATGCATTTGAGCGAATCAGTTGTCTTGTGACAAGGTAGGGATTGAAAGTTTCTTCAAGTGCAGTCGCAGAAACCATCATGAAACTGGCTCTCATGAGGAACGCTTACAGGAAAGGAATACCCATTGTTACCTCGGCAGCAGAGGTTCATTAGAATTACAAGCTTCAGAAATTGCAGCCTAAATAAATGCTTCACAGAGTTCAAGTAACAGACATATCTCAACATCAACTGTTCAGAGGAAACTGCGTGAATCAGGCCTTCATGGTCAAATTGCTGCAAAGAACGCACAACAAAGGACATCAATAAGAAGAAGAGACTTGCTTGGGCCAAGAAACATGAGCAATGGACATTAGACCGGTGGAAATCTGTCCTTTATTCTGATAAATCCAAATTTTAGATTTTTGGTTCCAACTGCCGTGTCTTTGTGAGACGCATAGTAGGTGAACGGATGATCTCCGCATGCATGGTTCCCACCGTGAAGCATGGAGGAGGAGGTGTGATGGTGTGGGGTGCTTTGCTGGTGACAATCGTAGATAATGTATTTAGAATTCAAGGCACACTTAACCAGCATGGCTACCACAGCATTCTGCAGCGATACGCCATCCCATCTGGTTTGCGCTTAGTCCCACTATCATTTGTTTTTCAACAGGACAATGACCCAACACACCTCCAGGCTTTATAAGGGATATTTGACCGTGAAGGAGAGTGATGGAGTGCTGCATCAGATGACCTGGCCTCCACAATCAGCCAACAAGTGCTCAGCATATGTGGGAACTCCTTCAAGACTGTTTGAAAAGCATTCCAGGTGAAGCTGGTTGAGAGAATTCCAAGAGTGTGCAAAGCTGTCAAAGGCAAAGGGTGGCTACTTTGAAGAATCTCAAATATAAAACAGATTTTGATTTGTTGAACACTTTTTTGGTTACTACATGATTCCATATGTGTAATTTCATAGTTTTGATGTCTTCACTATTATTCTGCAATGTAGAAAATAGTAAAAATAAAGAAAAACCCTTGAATGTGTTGGTGTCCAAAATTGACAGGTACTAATATATATATATTTTTACAATATTAAGGAAATATATACTGTAAAAATAACTGAATTAAGTTATCACAAGCACATACAAGTATCTGCCAAAATAAGGATACACCAACATAAAAGGTCTTAAAAGGGTGTTGTGCCACAACGAGCTGCTAGAACAGCTTCAATGCACCTTGGCATAGATTCTACAAGTGGCCCTAAACCATGCCAGGAAAATGCACCCCACACCATAACATATACTTTGTGTCCCTTGTTTACTCAAGTGTTTGCTTTATTTTGGTACCGGTTACCGGTATGTCTACAGTCCAGAAGGTTGCAGTTTTGGCAGCATGTGAGCCAAATATAGGCTACAGTTTGTTGCATTGTGGCCATAGACATGCAATCCATAGATGGGTTTTGTAACCTCTGACCCTGGCAATCTGACTGCTAAACTCATGGGCACACTAGCATTGGATGCCATTCCTGACTTGAATGGGAACTGCCATCTATAGATTATATTTCTATAGTTGCTGCAGCTGTCGGTTTGCCTTTTGCTAATTTTATTTGCGGCTAACAGCAGAACTGTTTTTCAAAGTAGCTCATCTTGAGATGGGATATTGCAATGACCAATGACGAGCGCATCGGCCATCACAGCGAGTAACCTATGGCTTCATCTTCAACATTAGGCGAGTCAGTGTGCCACTGGAAATTGTATTTAGTAGCCAGATTGAGCTCCGTTTCTCAGTGTCAGAGTAGCCAATCATTTAGGTCATTTGTGTGGTATTAAAAAAAAGATTCAGCTAATGTCTTTTACCATGTAAACGAGGTAGAATTGCATGAAATGTGTTTTTAAAATCCCCGGGGCTCATGATTTCTTAATCCAGCCCTGTGTATACGTGTACACGCTCACTCTTGTGTGTGTGTGTGTGTGTGTGTGTCTCTCTGCATCTACTTTCCAGTGATGGCCTCTGGCCTGCATTCAAGGCAGTCTTCTGTGTGCACTTTCTTCAATGGTCCTGTTCAAATCAGTACGCTTCACTGATGTGTAACTACAGCACAAAGCTACAGGCTCTCCTCCTTTCAAATCTCTACAGCTATAAATAGTGTCTGTCACCCTAAACACAGCTCTATTGTTGCAACAGTGCACTAAAAAAAACTATTTTAATTCACTTTAAAAGTCTTTAAATGACACCCACCATCTCAGATTGTTCTGAAATAATTGCTGTCGTTAGAAACATATCAAATGAGCATTCCGGCAAAATTATTTTGTTGAAATAGATTTTGATCTTTGAGAAATTAAACTAAATTGGTTGTGCCCAAATTGGTCATTTTAATTTGTAGGATTCATATTATATTCAATAATTATATTACCTAACATCAGATTTGAACCAAACTTTTTTCTAACAATGAATGAGATGAGGAATCCAAAGAAATTGTCAAAAGCAGCCTAAAGACACCCAACGCCCATCCCAACAAAATATAGTATCAGGTTTCTATGTTTGACAAGTAGTATAGAGATGTGGCTCAGAGTATTGATTCTTCATCCTATGTAATGTATTCTCAGTGAATTTGGTGATGATTCTTTCCCCCTGTTCAGAGAAATTAGTAATTGAAGTTGTTAGGTTTATGTCCCATCCTACATCCAGGTATTACCAGGTTCTGTTCCTGCTAATAGGGGTCTCCACCAGCTATCACTATTGAACACTAGAAATAAAAATTGGACACCTTTGCACCAGAACCTTCTGCATTCTTCTGAATATCTGCCCTTAAGACCACATCTCTACGCTACCTATTTCACAGTTCACCTAATAGCAGGAACTTCGTTGTGGATCAATGGTTTGTGATTAATTTTAGAAGCTCGAACACCTCAATGTTCCTTCAATGGCCGCCAACTTGTGCACCTCTCTACCTTTCCTTGAACCCTTAAAGCATTTTGCTAAACCTGTAACAACATCTGATAAATATGTGTATGGGATGTGACCAATATAATTTGATTTGATTAAAGGGGTGGTTCTCCTGTACACTTTGAAATGATCGGTGAAACACTGAGGAAACCATGCCCTTGTTCTCTCGCTCTCTCTATAGGAACAGATCGTGTCTTTTGAAACCCACCGGGAGAGAACACAGATCTCCCTTTCCCCAAACAACTGTATATTGCTCACTGCCACAACAGAGAGACAAGTATAGGCAGGTCTGGGACAAAGCTTCAGAGAAGAAAGAAAGAAACAGAAAACAAGAGGTAGGAGGTAGTGCAGAGATAACATCTTTACATCACAAAGAGGGACTGTGTTGGTTGTGTTGCTCCATATAGCCTACAAACCCTACATGAAAACATATATATATATATTTGCGCAACAGGGATGTCTTCCAGTCCAGTGGATTCGTTGATGTCTGTTCAGTCAGAACAGTGGAGAATGAGAGTGGAGGGGTTAAGATTGTGTACAATTGACAAATCAAGTCAATGTCCAACCAAAATGTGACTTCTGCTTTATCCCAACCCCTCCAAAAGGCAAACATACAGGTTGGAGAGGTTGAGGCAGGGGGCTGCCATACTGGGCGCTCGTGGAGCAGTTGCTGTGGGGGGTTAAGTGCCTTGCTAAAGGGCACAACGTCAGGCAAGGCAATGGCATCAAGGATTTTATACCAGTCACCCTCCGGTTGCCAGCTCACTCCCAAACAGATTATTTTCCCGTCAGACCCGGGATTCTCCCAGCTGCTGGCTTGCCTCTTAATGAGGAAGATTGAGGTGACGGACTGAAACAGTGATACTTTGGCCTACTTAGTGTTTGGTGTGACCGAAAACCTTGAAATTGGGTGTAGAACTAAGACGACAGACCTACCATGGTCCATATTCTCCGAAGTGGTGTCGGTCTCATCTAACAAAAACACTACCTTGATCTTTTTCTGTTTGCCTAACGTAACACGGCTGCACAGAGAGATTATCCAAGATGGAAGTGGGTCTGTGGTGATCTGAACGAATGGAAAAGGAGGGGAAGTGGAACGAAAACAAACTCTGAACCATTACAGATATTGCCAAGCCACTGACAGGGATTATCGGACTTGTCAAAATTATGATAATAATGGTTTTGCCTCTGTGTGAATTCAGGTGGCCTTGTGTATTGACAATCAAGGGTACTATCAAGCCTCTCAGCCTGACAATTCCGAGAAGCGTTTGGTTTGAGAGGGTTGAATTCTCTCTGCATCACCTTCATTGCATCGATTTGATGTGGTTTAATGACAAGGTCCATGGAAGGGCCTAGATGGCCAAAGCTAGAGCCCAAAACACCTACATAAGCCTACATGACGGCCATTCTCGCAATCAACGTCATCAAAGTTCAGAGTGACTTCTGACGGTCTTTAAAATTCACCCACTAGAATTCTTGACCTTTGCTTGTGAAGCGGCTGGTCTCATTATCGAGAAATGCTCGCTAGACGTTTCACAATCTCCTCAGACTGAGAGCTCTCTTCTTTCTGTTATATGTATACAGGCTACAGTGCTCACATGACATGAAGCAATAACGTAGCGCAACAGAGAGAGAGATGCTCTGTCCAAATAATCATCTCGTTTCCCACGCTCCCTGTGAGATCAAGCCAAAAGCAAACAACAAAACCTGTGACAAAATTGAAATCCCTTTTGGACTGCAGCCAAAGTGAATTAATAGTGTCCCATTTTGCCATTTGAAGGGACAATAATAATCAAATGTGTATGTTTGTGCTTGTAATTTGTGAGCTATTAGAGCCGGTATTGTAGTGGAGGGGGGAGAAAAGTGAGCCTTGCCAAAGAAAGTGTGTGGTGAGGTGTAGCCTCTGGCAATGCAACAATATAACCTATAGTACAATGTCCTGAGGCCTGTAGGTCAAGCTCCCCAGCAAATAGAAAGACTAACCATTTCACTCAGAGACAATTGAACAGGTGAAACTGAATTTGACAGTTTGTCATAGAGCTAAGCAAATGCAGTAATTCACAGTAGTTGACACGTGTTTGGCCTTTTAGCTCTCTATAGTGTTGTCTATAACAATGTTCTAACCTCTGTGCATCGTTAAAACCAGCCTACTGTGGACGTGACCAGTGTAGTGACTTACTGTTGTTAGACTTGAGGTCACGATGGATGACAGGAACGATGGCCTCTGTGTGCAGGTAGAGCATCCCTCTAGCAATCTGTACTGCCCAGTTGACCAAGACGTGCGGCGGGATGCGGCGCCCAGCCAGCGCACGGCTCAGCGGGCCACCGGATGCGTACTCCATGATGAGGCACAAGTTGGGTTCCTGTAAGCAAACCCCTTTGAGGGCGATGATGTTGGGGTGAGTGAGCATGGCAAACAGTCGGGCCTCCTGACGCACGTTCTGGGCCGTCACGCTGATGTCCTCGTCTGGGTCCTGGCGGGCCGCCTTCACGGCCACCTCCAGCCCACCTCTCCACGTACCGCGATACACCTTGCCGAAGCCACCTACCCCAATGACCTCCTCGAGGCTCAGTTCCCTGAAATCCACAGCCTCCGGTTCGAACTCCCCCACCCCCACTACGGCTGGCCCAAGCTCCCCAACCACGCCGACTCCATTGCCCTGCAGTTTCCCATATGAAGGAGGCTTGAAGGAGACATAGTTCGAGGGAAAGATTCCCACTTTGTTGTTGACCTTGCCCGCCCACCAGCCCTCGTCACCGGATATCTCAGAGTCCAGTGACAGGACTTCCACCAAGTCACCTTTGTGGAGGGTGAGCTCGTCTTTACCGGACGCCTCATAGTCGAATAAAGCCGTCCACACGGGATTGGTGAAGGTCCCTTTTTGTGATTGTTCCAGACCTTTCCAGTTCGACAGTGGGCCGCGGGTAAAAATGTTCTTCAGCGGCTCCATGGAGCCACAACGAGCAGATGTTCAGACACTGGGTTTGATTCTGTATGCTTTTGAAAATAAAGTACAATAATGTACTTTATTGTGCCTCTCTCCCGTTCGTCTGTGTCTAGTTGGCTCATCAGGGACCAATGAAATTTGTTCAAAGGCCTGGCCAACAGGAACACAACCGTGTTCAAAGACAACAGGATAAAAAATGTCTCTCATGCAACCTGACATGGACTGCAGATGTTTCCATTAGAGCTGGCAACAATCAAACAGAGGCCATGGATGTGACCAGTCCTACCAAGTGTGCCAATGTGTAAAAAGGCAGAATTGTCTCCATAAAACAAATTTCTACTCGACTGTTGTGGTGTGGTTTCTCAATGCGTGGTTTGAGCACATAGCTCACTAAATTACTCTATTACTATACCACAAATTGTCACATATTGACCAATGATTAGGTGCTGCTTCTTGAGATATGAAATAAAAGGTGAACTTATTCAACTATAGCAAAACCACGACCGTGTAGAACACAGGATGGATCACATCATACCAAAATGAGCATCAGGTGGTTGTAGAATATCCAGATCATTGGACAATAATAACCCAACGGAAGAGTTCAACTCCGTTTAGCTGTCCATTTTGAGTTCTGCATTTTTAGCCATGAAGTGCGGTGGCCACCAGAAGCAGGAAGCGCTGAGAAGAGGAGAAGAATAGCAGGAAAGGCGCATTTAGTCCTGAGAACCCCGTGCTTTACGACAAGTTTCAAAGCTTACCAACTCGCCCTAAACCATGAGCACGAATAACGGTGTCTGGCCAAAACTTCTATGCGTTCTGTCAACAAATCCCGCACCTGTTTGCGCAACTGTATCCATATTTGCTGTTTTACCCGGGGGTGACATACAATGTCTCAATTGTACACGTATGTATTTTCAATAAGAACTTGATATCCACCTAGTTCGCAACAGGAAGAGTTGTACAAACCTGTTTAGGAGTCTACGTTTTCTAAAAGAGAAACGCACACCAAAAACAAATCCTGTATTGTGCGTAACGATACTTTAGTGCCAAGCCCTGGCAAGCTCGTCGTTATTATCAATGTCATACTTAATGCATTAATATTTGTTATCATGTCCCCTCTTCCTTAAGCAGTCTTCCCTCGTCCCGTTCTCGAACCACTCTACGTCTGTGCTTACAATCAAAGAAGAGGGTGGGGTTTAGAAACTTTTTCCCAACAGGAAAAGAATCAGGGGTGTATTCATTACTTCTTGCAACGGAAACAGTTTACCGTTTAAGAACCAAACGGAAGCAAACTGAGCAAACGGAACAAATCGGGGAGGGACCTACCTGAATTTGTCCAATAGAAGCTCTCGTTTTCGTTGCAAAACTTTTCCCGTTTGGAGTAAACGGTTTTGTTGCAACAGACGAAACGTTTTGCAACAAAATCGGCGAATATACCCCTGCGCCCAGATTAGAGAAACAACGCAACAACTCGCTCTGGTCGAGAGAGGATGGAGTAGGCAGTAATATGGGGACTAATTCCTAATACCCGTGTTCTGCATTTGAGGTTTACTTGAATATCTGAGTGCCAAATAAATACGCATGTCGCACAAGGGAGCCTTATTGTCATTGGGCCGCTAATTGTTATGGGCCAAGTGTCACAACTGGATGAGGTTATACACTGAGTGTACAAAACACAAGGGACACCTGCTCTTTCCGTGACATAGACTGACCAGGTGAATCCAGGTAAAATAAGGATTTTTAAGCCTTGAGACAATTGAGACATGAATTGTGTATGTGTGCCAGTCAGAGGGTGAATGGGCAATACAAAATATGTAAGTGTATGTTGGTAGGTGCCAGGAGCACCGGTTTGAGTGTGTCAAGAACTGCAACACTGCTGGGTTTTTCAAGCTCAACAGTTTCCCGCGTGTATCAAGAACGGTCCACCATCCAAAGGACATCCAGCAAACTAGACACAACTGTTGGAAACATTGGAGTCAACATGGGCCAGCTTCCCTGTGGAACACTTTTGACACCTTGTATAGTCCATTCCCCAACGAATTGAGGCTGTTCTTTACCTTGGGGCAAATTAGTGGTCCGGTCCAATGTGCAAATGTTGGCATATAAACATCGTCATTGAGTTCATAAGGCCTATAATGGGTTACATAGTTTCAAATAATAGTGTGGTTGATCATACAGTCATGTGAAACAGGGATAATTGTCCTTGTCATTACTGTAGTATGGATGGGGGGGGGGCAACTTTGCCGTGTGCTGCTATGTGGAAACAGTGTTGGTCTTTAATAGCTTTCCTGCCCCGTGGTAGGTGCTTGTTGCTCCGCTGCTTCCTAAAGTCAACTCCCCCACCAAACACCACCCATGCATCTCCCACCACATGTATCCCCCATCCCATTTATCGAAGCGACAGGTAGCCTAGCGGTTAGAGCGTTGGGCCAGTAACCGAAAAGTTGCTGGATCGAATCCCAGAGCTGACAAGGTACAAATCTGTCATTCTGCCCCTGAACAAGGCAGTTAACCCACTGTTCCCCAGTAGGTCGTCATTGTAAATAATAATTAGATCCTAACTAGTTACATTTAAAAAATGTATCCCCCACCCCATGCTACCCAGCACTGACTCATTGCTTGTGCAGGAAGGATGCAGTTGTTTTTGTGGCCTGGTGGCTAAGACAGGCCTAATGCTACATTTACAATATGAAAGCAAACTCAGACGATAAGGAGGGAGGAGGGGAAGGGGAGTAAACAGTGCACAGAGTGACAATAGAAAGAGTATTTCCTCTGTGCAGTGTCTAATCAAATAAACCTCTCCCACAGATCAGACCTGTGCTGGCCTGCACTTCAATCACCTTGCCTACTCTGTTGATGACATGGCCTTGACAGGCAAAAACACACATCAGCTGTGGTGACAAACGGCCATTGTTTAAAAGTTTATACACGTCATAGGAGTACTGACAACTAATGCATGGTCGGCTTGGCCATTTCTTTTATCCATGCCTGAGAGTCTGGCACGCCCCTCAGGAAATCTTTGGAGACATGAAGGCTGTTTAGAGAAATATAGATTTTCCATATAGGAATGTGAAGCCAAGAGAATGTGGGTAGCAGGGTGGGGTTGAACACAAAGAACATTTTACACTACGGTGAAGCTGTGTGCAACATTTTGCTTATGTGCCAATGGAATTCAGTTCATTGCCAGTTTCAATGGACTCAATAGCAAATAGCTTATGGCATCATGGCTTGTAATGTCACAGAATTGTTTGGTAAAACATCTCATGCAGTTATGTAAAACAAAATTGAAAAAGTTAGCAGTGTTTTATTGAAATCTGAACTTTATTTCACCCATACAAAATAAAAAGAATGTTAAAGTTTACATACAGCATCAAGTTTAACTGCCTACCGTTAAACATTTCATATCAAGACAGACACAGACATTAAAACAATCTAAAAAGAGAGAAAGAACAACACGTAATACAAAGGCTAATTTTATTCCAAGTGGGGAGGGGGGGGTACGATATCTTCTTGAAAACAAATTATAGGTGAGAAGGGGTAGGGGTTTAACAACTTTAAAAACAAAGTTATGCTTCAGGAGCGTCACAGTATCTTTCAGATAAGAATAGCCAGCACAGACACTTTTGTCTTCAAGAGATGTTTCTTTTGGGGGGGGGGGGGGTACAAAACAACATATTTCATGTCATACCTCCAAAGTAGTGACTTGTCACCCAAATTTCAAATGAACAAACAAGAACATCCAATTGGAGTTGTAAACATTAGCATAATTACATTTGAATATGGTTGAAGTAAGCTAACGGTCAAGGTCTTCATGAGGATAAATTATCATAAAAAGTTTAATTAAAAAGGGGAAAAAAATGCATTGACAAGAATTCATAACCTTTCGTAAAATACATCTCCTTACCCATTTGTTGAGGGCCTATGTAGCCTAACAATCAAACTAGTTGGAGAGGATGACCTGCCACTCTGCCAAATTCATGATAATCCTCACAGACAATAAACCTCATCTCCTTTTCCTATAGGTAAGTGCTGATCACTTTTAAAATATGACATACTGCTGCTCTGAAATCATCAAGTAGGTGTCTGTGTGTACAGTATTCTATGAGGCTGTTAGGCTGCGCAGGGGTTCGGTTGAGATCCACAAACTAACTTGAGCAGACATTGAAAGCGGAAATGGAGTGATATGTTCTTCGAACACCAATGTCGCAAACAGAAAACACAGAGAGAGAATAACCAAAGTGCAAACTACAATGGGACTTAATAATCAAACCTGTCCTTGGGCTAGGCCAGAGGCTTTGACGCATCAACTGGTTTTTTTGTGTGTGTAGTCCAAATAGAACGACCACCTGTCTTAAAAAAACAACCTGGTTCAAATTCTCTCCACAATAAAATAAGAAAAAAAATGATAATTAAAACATAATATACAACCGATTACGCTCATCTTCAGCGGTGGCAGCTGTCATGTCTACGAGCCTTACTGACAGTTGTAGACTTTTCCTGAACAATGAGCTGCATGTGAGCGTTTCCCCAGACCCAACTCTTTGTCAATGCAGCCAAACAAGAGAACAACTTATGAGAAAATGAAAGGTAAAAAGAGCGGGGGGAGCTAAGAGTCATAGTCTTCATCGTCGTCGTCATCGTCTTTGTGCGGCATGGATGGGGGAGGCGGGGGTGCGGTGCCCATCAGCGAGGGGTGGGGGGCAAAGGAGCCTAGGGACATGGCCAGGCCCCCCTGTGTGGTGCCCATGTGGAGGTACTGAGGTGGTATGGTGTCTGGGCTGTGTCACACAACAGAGAGAAGAGTCATGTTCTGGACGTGGAAAACATTGGTGAAACGTTTTGTAATTGAGAAGTAATCATTGAACTTGTCCAAGTATCAACATATTTTTACTCTACTGGACACCACCCAGAAAAGCGAATATCTGCTTCACTTCAGTGTGTGTGTGTGTGTGTGTGCGTGCATTTCAAGTTTTTATTGTCGCGTGCACCAGTACAGTGAAATGCCTTTCTTGCTTGCTCTTTCCCAACAACACAGTAATCAATATCAGTAGCACAAAGAGTAGAACAAAAACACAAGTGAAATAGAAATAATAACAACAGTAGAAAGTAAGTAAGCTATATACAGGGTCAGTCCCAAAACCATATTTACAATTTACAGGGATACTGGAGTGGCAGGCAGTGCGTGTTTACCTGTGGAATCGGGATTGCGGCTGCAGGTTTGTGCTTGACTGAGAACCGTCCTCCTCATCCCCATCTGTCTCGCTATCCTCAGAGTCATCCTGTTGCCATGTCAACAAAAAGCTAAATAAGCCACACTCTTCCCTCTCAAAACTCTTCCCCATCACACCTGATTTAACTTAAATTGGCCACCTAGCCAAACTAACTAACATTTCCCCCAATACAAGGTTACTGTTACCAAAGGTAAGGTTGTGTTTAGTGACTGCCAATTGAAAGGTCAACACCGACCTCTTGCTCCGACTCTGTGTCTGATAGCTTCTTGTCTTTTCCCTTGGAGCGGGCTCCTCCGTTCTTGCGGCCTGACCCCGGCTTTCGACCTCTGCAGGACACCAAGTAAGAACACAAAGTTAAGATTTCATAATTCACATTTTCCATTGACCAAAACTTTAGGGGGCAATCAGTCGTATCCTATCCAAGTCGACAGTGGGTATCATTCAGTGTCCGTTACCTGCGTGCACCTTTTTCCCCCCCCTCTGCGTGGTTCTCCTCTCCCTCGCCCTGCATGTCTGGCACTGCTGCTACCAGGTCCTTCAGGAAGTCAAACTGCTGCTCCAGCTCAATGCACTGTTTTCTGCACACAGACACACATTGTTTAAAACATTACTTTCCCAGAGATCCAAAAGCACTGATAGGCAAGAATGCTGACCATTACGATCTGTAGTCCTACGAACTTTTGTGACCAACACTGATAACTGAATAAATGACTTACAAGTGTGACGTTGTCATTGTTTTTGCGTTCCGGGACTGGGTGACTTGACAGGCTTTCGTCAGGAGAGACTCCAGGAACAGCTCCAAAGCTCGTGCTGGTGGTTGAATTAAGAAAAGGGAAAAGTAGCCACCAGCCGACAGGACCAGGCAGCTATGTTTTCTTGTCTTCAATTACTCAATTACAGTTCGATATTTCACAACTACTCAAGAGTGAACACTAGACTGTTACTAGGCCAACAAACCCTCAAAACAGTGGGTCAAATGAATTTCATTCAACTGCACAACACAATCACAAACAATTACCCTATAAGCTAAATCTCCATATTGTCATTGGCAAATAAACACATTTTTGAAATGCAGTTACTTGAAACATGCAATGAAATACAGCCAGGTGAAGCTCTCGGGCCTGATAAGGATACATATGATGACAGGA
Source organism: Oncorhynchus mykiss (assembly GCF_013265735.2). Taxonomy (NCBI): domain Eukaryota; kingdom Metazoa; phylum Chordata; class Actinopteri; order Salmoniformes; family Salmonidae; genus Oncorhynchus; species Oncorhynchus mykiss. Next base: position 51,504,068 of record NC_048585.1, on the reverse strand, counting down.
ACTGCGGCAGCCACTTTGCCTATCTCTTCATCAGTCTGCATGATCTTCTTAATCCTGGCCTGTAATAGGAATGGGAAAACGTCAGTGAAAGAGCGCTTTAAAGATTATACCGCTATTAAGCATTTGCATGACTGTACTAATTGATCAATCAATCAACCACACATGAACAGCACATTGACAGTGTTTAGATGACAAGGAAACTAGGCTACAGACAGCAATGGCTGAATGTGCAACGCATAGGCCTAAACTTAACCTAGTAAAACTGACTATCCTACCGATCCTCGACTTCGGCGATGTCATCTACAAAATAGCTTCCAATACTCTACTCAGCAAACTGGATGCAGTTTATCACAGTGCCACCCGTTTTATTACTAAAGCACCTTATACCACCCACCACTGTGACCTGTATGCTCTAATCGGCTGGCCCTCGCTACATATTCGTCGCCAGACCCACTGGCTCCAGGTCATCTACAAGTCCATGCTAGGTAAAGCTCCGCCTTATCAGTTCACTGGTCACGATGGCAACACCCACCCGTAGCACGCGCTCCAGCAGGTGTATCTCACTGATCTGATCATCCCTAAAGCCAACACCTCATTTGGCCGCCTTTCGTTCCAGTTCTCTGCTGCCTGTGACTGGAACGAACTGCAAAAATAAATAATAATAAAATAGTCGCTGAAGTTGGAGACTTTTATCTCCCTCACCAACTTCAAACATCTGCTATCTGAGCAGCTAACCGATCGCTGCAGCTGTACATAGTCTATCGGTAAATAACCCACCCAATTTTACCTACCTCATCCCCATACTGTTTATATTTATTTACTTTTCTGCTAAATTGTTTACTCCATGTGTAACTCTGTGTTGTCTGTTCACACTGCTATGCTTTATCTTGGCCAGGTCGCAGTTGTAAATGAGAACTTGTTCTCAACTAGCCTACCTGGTTAAATAAAGGTGAAAATAAATAAATAATAATAAAACCCAGGGTTTCCCAAACTTTGTGCACGTTTAGTTTTTTTGCCCTGGCACTACACAGCCGATTCAAATAATCATCAAGCTTTGATAATTTGAATCAGCTGTGTAGAGTTGGGGCAAAACCCAAAACATGCATCCCTTGGGGTCCCAAGGACAGAGTTTGTGAAATGCTGGCCCATCTGTTTGCAACACCTGAGGATTTAGGTAATGAGCAGAAGTCATGCAGAGCATAACATGGTGACAATCTTGATAGGTAGCTAATAGTACCACACCTGAACTGGGAGCTAGTTGTTTGTTATGGTGACGATTATATCATCTACAGGCCTATTTCTTTTGAAGCTGTACCTGTTAATTCTCCTACCAAGTTCACCTAGCTAGAGACCACCATGCACCTACTTGGTTTCAGCCCAGTCTGTTTTGGCTCATCTCAAGACAGGGAGGTCATCTACAAAGCCATCTAGCTACCTCACTCCCTCTACTGCACCTGCTGTCTCGACCTCAGAATGCTGAGCTATGAAAATGCCAACTGACATTTACTCATGAGGTGCTGACCTGGGATTATTATTTGACCCTGTCGGTCATCTATGAACATCTTGAAGAACAATCTGGTATTAGTGGCCATTTACTTTTTACTTTTATCATCTCTACCTTCTGGAGTGGCCACCCCCCAGAGCCTGGTTTCTCTCTAGGTTCCAGCCTTTCTAGGGAGTGTTTCCTAGCCACCGTGATTCTAAAACTGCATTGCTTGCCCTCTGGGGTTTTAGGCTCGGTTTCTGTATAAGCACTTTGTGAAAACTGCTGATGTAAAATGGGCTTTATTAATAAATGCTCATTGATTGACTGAGTGAGTAGCGGCAGCAGGTATCATGACATTCATAGGGGGACTGGTTTGCTGACCACTTAGCCATTATACTAGCTCGCAACAGCCTCTTATTTTCCATACAAGATGTGTCACTTATTTTGATGCAAATCCCAACCTAACATGGTAATACTGATTTTGGTCAATAATTAATCCAGGTCTCTCAGCACAGATGGCAAGCTTGCAAATAACAATGACCACGCTAGACAGCAATTCATTTTTAATGGCCACCCGCACCTAAATAGTGGCTGGCTAACTCGTTACCACATTAGCTAGATAACATGTCGAACGATACAGCTCTAGCTAGCTAGCTACTAAGTAACTAGTTAGTTTTGTCTTCTTGTATTGCAAACTAGCTAGCAACCAAGCCCAAATCCCATTCATGGGTGCACTGTTTTAGCAAACATTAGCAAGCTACTTAGCAAACGCGTTGGCAGTCCCAGCTCATATTTAGCTAGATCATTACCGTTAGCTAACTGATTAGCAAACAAAGTATCAACTTACCGGAGGGAATCTGGCGTTATATTTCTTCTTTTTGCTGGGCATTATTGAGTAACCGTGCTAGTTAACTTAAAACAATCTTCAATGGTGTGTTATTATATGTCCCTCCAACACGCACCTAAGTGGGTACCTATCGTTGGCTCCTAGCTAGCCTAGCACGTAGCAACGTCGTCTTCTCGAGATGTTCCGCAGGGTCTCCCGGTCCGTAGGTCTCTCGCCTAAGCCTGCACACTGTCTGGTCTGGTCAAATAGACAGCACGCGGGTTTGACATAATAAACAAACACAGATTGATTATTATCAAATGACTGCCGTGTTGAGGTAAAATGCAACATTGCAAGCTATACGTGACAAAAAGCTAAAAGTGCATGATACAATTGTAATGTGGCACTATATTGGATCACTCCGTCCGTGCGGCAGGATACACCCCGAGTAAGAATTTCCGATTAGTCTGCTGTACCGGGTAGTGCTGCGGCTGACACCCTTAAATAACTGTCGGCGCACTACTTCCATCTCTTCATTTTCTCGTCTCATTCCAGCGAGGATTCGTTTGGTAAGAGCTCTATGTTAGTGTATAAGCGCATAAGTAATACCCGCAGCTAGCTAGCCTCTCCATCATGGTGCGCTGCTGTCCCCCCACTCGGTTTAGTTTGTGCTATCTCGTTTGGTTTTCGTCCTTGTTTTTATTACTAACCTGGGCGATACTTTATTTGGTTTATCCAGTATTGTGGTGCAGAAGGTTTGGCTTAGTTGTCTGTCCACAAGAACCCCCCTGGTCATAGCCCTCGGGTTCGGGGACCGCGCCTACCCCACAATATCCGGAGACGGTATGTTTAATTTCGGCCGGCTTGCAGTTCTCCCTGAGAATGAACTAGGTGTCACAAGTCGCAGTTATCTTGTCTAGACTCATGTGTGTTATGTAGCACTATATTGGATCACTCCAGTGTGGTATTATTTCGTGCGGCAGGATACAGTCCGAGTAAGATGCTTCAGTCCAAACACATAAAAGACACCAACTGGCTGAATTCCAAACACACACCTTCCCCCGTCAGCCCTCAAATTAAGTGCACACTTATGATAACATGAGGCATGATGAGTTGACACTTGCAGGGCAAGGTGCGCTGGCAGAGGGAATTCATTTTAAATGGTCGACCTTGGCCTAAAGTTAGTCCCACGGATGTTTTCATTCATCATGGAACCACCGGTAGCTGTGTGTGCTTTCATATGCGCTCAGTCCATTTTGATTGTATTTCATGTCATGGCTAGATGACAAACCATCCGCAGACATCGAATACTAGCCATCCGACGATATCGGGTAAATTGAAAATTACAACTTTCCCTGACAACACATATTGTATGTGCTATCTAGCATTTCCAAAAGCTTAACAAACGTCATTACGTGTTTGTGCATTAGTAGCACAATCTTGAACTTTAGATTCGTTTTTACTTACAATTGTATGGTGACTTGATGTTGGTTTTACGTTTTGGGTGACTTAATCTTCAAATTGAATTATGGAACGTTTTAGGCCCTGAAGTGAACAGAATCTTACACTATCACAAACGAGGACTGAGTTGCCAACTTCCCTTGCTTGGCTAATTGTTAGGACCGGTGGAAAAGATTGCACGAGGATTCCCACAAGGGTAAGTGGAGGGTTTGTATTTTACGCAATTGAAATGCAGCCAGAATTTCAGATTAGTACCAGGTAATACTGCGACTGACCCTCTTCCTTTTATTGGCTCATTCCAGAGGATTTGCATGGTAAGATCTGTTAGTGTGGAAGTATACCTGCAGCTTCAATATCTTGGACCAGCTAGCTAACTATCCTCTCCATCAGGGTGCTCTGCTGTCCCCCCACACGGAATGGCTTGTGCCATCTAGTTTGGGTTTTGTCCTTTTAAAAAAAACTTGAGACAGTGTACTGACCTGTGCGATACTCTGTTTTGTCTACCAGTATTGCAGCGTTGAGGATTCGTCTTAGTTGTCTGTGACTTGTCTGTCCCCGGAACCCTCCCGGTAATAGCCTTCGGCTTCGGGGACCGTGTTTACCCCACAAGATCGGGAGACTGTTTGTTTCGCTCTGGCGGGCTTGCAGTTTTCCCCCTGCGTGAACTAGGTGATGTGAGGTGCACCGTTTCATCCTTCACAGGGCGCAGCCATGTTGCCTAGACTCTTGTGTGTTCCACGGTGAACGAGCTATGCAAAGTAGCTAGCTTAACGAGAGGTGACCATTGTAGGACTAAGCACAGTTGTAAACACACTTTCCTGAAGTCCTGCCAACCAGCACACCCACGTATAAAGCAAGAAATAAGCTATAAACGTGTGAGGTAGAATGCCATGCCCCTTCATGGTCAGGCAGTTCACACTGTTGGCTTAAGTTTTCCACACCGAAAAGCTGCAGCCATTCAGCTCGCCTCCAGATAATGAGACTAAGTATGATACTGTAGGTCCCATTCTATACTATCGTAATGTGTTTACTATAGACACAGTAATAATACTTTTGGCTTCATTTTCCAGTATTGGGCTAAATTTGTTAGCCCAGCCATAGTGAGATTACACTGGGTTTTTTTTAAACGTAGTTGCTGCGTTGTGATAGTTTGTTTCTGTTTTACAGTAATCTATTACACTTAAGGGTTTCAGTGTGTAGCTGTTTTTACTATAGTTCTGTTGCGCTAATTTACAGTACACTGTAAATACCCCTTAATTTAAACATAACTATCGGAGTTTTTCCAGTGTGTAGCTGGGTTTACTATAGTTTTTCTGTTGCACTACTTACAGTAGGTTACAGAGTAACTATGCTAGTTTCCAGTGACTATCCTAGTTTCCCTTGGAAACTCACTTTTTAGCTATTACACTGCCATGTTGCAGTGTGTAGCTAGGGTTATTAGTTTTGTTGTACTTACAGTTAACACTAACTCTTAGTTTCCACTGGAAACTAACCTCAGAACTATTACACTGAGTGTTTCAGTATATACTGTGCCTTTAGAAAGTATTCAGACCCCCATGACCTTTTCCACATTTTGTTACGTTACGGCCTTGTAAAATGCTTAGGAAATTGTATTAAATAAAACAATTTCCTAAGCATTAAATAAAACAATCTACACACAATACCCCATAATGACGAAGTGAAACAGGTTTTTAGAAATGTTTGCAAATGTATAATTTAAAAAAAAATAATTGTTTACATAAGTATTCAGACCCTTTGCTATGAGACTTGAAATTTAGCTCAGGCGCATCCTGTTTCCATTGATCATCCTTGAGATGTTTCTACAACTTGATTGGAGTCCATCTGTGGTCAATTCAATTGATTGGACATGATTTGGAAAGTCACACACCTGTCTATAAAGATCCCACAGTTGACAGTGCATGTCAAAGCAAAAACCAAGCCATGAAGTCGAAGGAATTGTCCGTAGAGCTCTGAGACAGGATTGTGTCGGCACAGATCTGGAGAAGGGTACCAACGTTTCTGCAGCATTGAAGGTCCCTAAGAACACAGGGGCCTCCATCATTTTTAAATGGAAGAAGTTTGGAACCACCAAGACACTTCGTAGAGCTGGCCTGCCCGGCCAAACTGAGCAATCGGGGGAGAATGGCCTTGGTCAGAGAGGTGACCAAGAATATGATGGTCACTCTGTTAGAGCTCGAGAGTTCCTCTGTGGAGATGGGAGAAACTTCCAGAAGTACAACTATCGCTGCAGCACTCCACCAATCAGGCCTTTATGGTAGAGTGGCCAGATGGAAGCCACTCTTCAGTAAAAGGCACATGACAGCCCGCTTGGAGTTCACCAAAAGGCACCTTAAGCCTCCCAGACCATGAGAAATAAGATTCTCTGGTCGGATGAAACCAAGGTTGAACTCTTTGGCATGAATGCCAAGTATCACATCTGGAGGGAACTTGGCACCATCCCTACGGTGAAGCATGGTGGTGGCAGAATCATGTTGTGGGGATGTTTTTTTTTTTTTTTTTCAGAGGCAGGGACTGGGAGACTAGTCAGGATCGAGGGAAGGATTAACAAAGTACAGAGATCCTTGTTGAAAACCTGCTCCAGAACGCTCAGGACCTCAGACTGGGGTGAAGGTTCACCTTCCAACAGGACAACAACCCTAAGCACACAGCCAAGACAATGCAGGAGTGGCTTCGTGTCTCTGAATGTCCTTGAGTGGCCCAGCCAAAGCCCGGACTTGAACCCGATCAAACATCTCTGGAGAGATCTGATCGGACGACTGTGTGATCACGCTCTCCGTAGCCAACGTGAGTAAGACCTTTTAAACAGGTCAACATACACAAGGCTGTGGGGCCAGACGGATTACCAGGACGTGTGCTCCGGGCATGTGCTGACCAACTGGCAGGGGTCTTCATTGACATTTTCAACATGTCCATGATTGAGTCTGTAATACCAACATGTTTCAAGCTGCCCCTGTGTCCAAGAACACAAAGGCAACCTGTCTAAATGACTACAGACCCGTAGCACTCATGTCCGTAGCCATGAAGTGATTTGAAAGGTTGGTAATGGCTCACACCAACACCATTATCCCAGACACCCTAGACCCACTCTAATTTGCATACCACCTAAACAGATCCACAGATGCAATCTCTATTGCACTCCCCACTGCCCTTTCCCACCTGGACAAAATGAACACTTATGTGAGAATGCTATTCATTGACTACAGCTCAGCGTTCAACACCATAGTACCCTCAATGCTCATCACTAAGCTAAGAATCCTGGGACTAAACACCTTCTGCAACTGGATCCTGGACTTCCTGACGGGCCGCCCCCAGGTGGTGAGGGTAGGTAGCAACACTTCTGCCTCACTGATCCTCAATACTGGAGCTGCCCCAGGGGTGTGTGCTCAATCCCCTCCTGTACTCCCTTTTCACCCACGACTGCATGGCCAGGCACAACTCCAACACCATCATTAAGTTTGCAGACGACACAACAGTGGTAGGCCTGATCACCGACAATGACGAGACCGCCTATAGGGAGGTGATCAGAGACCTGGCCGGGTGGTGCCAGAATAACAACCTATCCCTCAACGTAACCAAGACTAAGGAGATGATTGTGGACTACAGGAAAAGGAGGACCGAGCACGCCCCCATTCTCATCGATGGGGCTGTAGTGGAGCAGGTTGAGAGCTTCAAGTTCCTTGGTGTCCACATCAACAACAAACTAGAATGGTCAAAACACACCAAGACAGTCGTGAAGGGGGCACGACAAAGCCTATTCAGGAAACTAAAAAGATTTGGCATGGGTCCTGAGATCCTCAAAAGGTTTCTTCAGCTGCAACATTGAGAGTTTTGGTTGCATCACTGCCTGGTACGGCAATTTTTCGTTCTCTGAATGCAAGGCACTACAGAGGGTAGTGCGTACGGCCTAGTACATCACTGAGGCTAAGCTGCCTGCTATTCAGGACCTCTACACCAGGCAGTGTCAGAGGAAGGCCCTAAATATTGTCATAGACCCCAGCTACCCCAGTCATAGACTGTTCTCTACCGCATGGCAAGCAGTTACCAGAGTGCCAAGTCTAGGACAAAAAGGCTTCTTAACAGTTTTTACCCCCAAGTCATAAGACTCCTGAACAGGTAATCAAATGGCTACCCAGACTATTTGCATTGTGTGCCCCTCCCAACCCCTCTTTTTACACTGCTGCTACTCTGGTTATCACGTGCATAGTCACTTTAACCATATCTACATGTCCATACTGAGGTTGACCGATTATGATTTTTCAACACCGATACCAATTATTGGAGGACCAAAAAAGCAGATACCGATTTTAAATCGGTAGATTAAAAAAAATAAAAAAAATATTTGTAATAATGACAATTACAACAATACTGAATGAACACTTATTTTAACTTAATATAATACATCAATAAAATCTATTTAGTCTCAAATAAATAATGAAACATGTTCAATTTGGTTTAAATAAGGCAAAAACAAAGTGTTGGAGAAAAAAGTAAAAGTGCAATATGTGCCATGTAAAAAAGCTACCGCTTAAGTTCCTTGCTCAGAACATGAAAGCTGGTGGTTCCTTTTTAACATGAGTCTTCAATATTCTCAGGTATGAAGTTTTAGGTTGTAGTTATTATAGGACTATTTCCCTCTATACCAGTGTAACAGTATAGCTTCCGTTCCTCCCTGGGCTCGAACCAGGAACACAACGACAACAGCCACCCTCGACACAGCGTTACCTATGCAGAGCAAGGGAAACAACCACAGGCTCAGAGCGAGTGACGTTTGAAACGCTATTAGCGCGCGCTTACTAGCTAGCCATTTCACTTCGGTTACACCAGTCTCATCTCGGGAGTTGATAGGCTTGGAGTCATAAACAGCGCAATGCTTGAAGCACAACGAAGAGCTGCTGGCAATACGCAAGGAAAGTGCTGTTTGAATGAATGTTTACGCGCCTGCTTCTGCCTACCACCGCTCAGTCAGATACTTAGATAGTGGTATGCTCAGTCAGATTATATGCAACGCAGGACACGCTAGATAATATCTTGTAATATCATCAACCACGTGTAGTTAACTAGTGATTATGATTGATTGCTTTTTTATAAGATAAGTTTAATGCTAGCTAGCAACTTACTTTGGCTTACTGCACTCGTGTAACAGGCAGTCAGTCTCCTTGTGGAGTGCAACAAGAGGCAGGTCGTTATTGCGTTGGACTAGTTAACTGTAAGGTTGCAAGATTGGATCCCCCGAGCTGACAAGGTGAACATCTATCGGTCTGCCCCTGAACAAGGCAGTTAACCCACCGTTCCTAGGCCGTCATTGAAAATAAATAAGAATGTGTTCTTAACTGATTTGCCTAGTTAAATAAAGATTAAATAAAGGTGTAAAAAAAAAAAAAAAATCCCAAAATTCCGATTTATGGAAACTTAATCGGTCATTCCGATTAATCGGTCGACCTCTAGTACATACTACCTCAATCAGCATGACTAACCGGTGTATGTAGCCTCGCAAGTTTTATAGCCTACTTACCTACTGTTCACCTAATACCTGTTTTGCACTATTGGTTAGAGCTTGAAAGGTAAGCATTTCATTGTAAGGTCTACTACACCTGTTGTATTTGGCGCACTTGACAAATAAACTTTGATTTGAAAATAGCTGGGCAGCAACTAGGGTTGCAGATTTTGGGGAATATTCAGAGGTGCAAACTTTTACGTGGGAATTAATATTAATACTATTTAAATGTAGCTGTTTTTTTGCATTGGATTTAAACTCGGCAACAAAAGTCCCCTCACTGTCGACTGCATTTATTTTCAGAACTTAACCTGTGTAAATATTTGTATGACCATAAGATTCAACAACTGCGACACTGAACAAGTTCCACAGACGTGACTAACAGATAGTGAATAATGTGTCCTTGAAGTGTGTAAAATCAAAAGTAAGTCAGTATCTGGTGTGACCACCAGCTGCATGAAGTACTGCAGTGCATCTCCTCCTCATGGACGGCACCAGATTTGCCAGTTCTTGCTGTAAGATGTTACCCCACTCTTCCACCAAGGCACCTTCCCGGACATTTCTGGGGGGATGGCCCTAGCCCTCACCCTCCGATCAAACAGGTCCCAGACGTGCTCAAGGGGATTGAGATCCGGGCTCTTTGTTGGCCATGGCAGAACAGTGACATTCCTGTTTTGAAGGAAATCACGCACAGATCAAGCAGTACGGCAGGTTGCATTGTCATGCTGGAGGATCATGTCAGGATGAGCCTGCAGGAAGGGTACCACATGAGGGAGGAGGATGTCTTCCCTGTAACGCACAGCGTTGAGATTGCCTGCAATGACAACGAGCTAATTCTGATGATGCTGTGACACACCGCCCAAGACAATGACGGACCTCCAAATTGATCCCGCTCCTGAGTACTGGCCTCGGTGTAACGCTCATTCCTTTGACGATAAACGCGAATCTGACCATCACCCCTGGTGAGACAACCTCGACTCGTCAGTGGAGAGGACTTTTTGCCAGTCCTGTCTGGTCCAGCGTCGGTGGTTTTGTGCCCATAGGAGACGTTGTTGCCGGTGATGTCTGAGGACCTGCCTAACAGGCCTACAAGCCCTCAGTCAATTCTCTCTCAGCCTATTGCGGAGAGTCTGACTACTGATGGAGGGATTGTGTGTTCCTGGTGTAACTCGGGCAGTTGTTGCCTTCCTGTACCTGTCCCGCAGGTGTGATGTTCGGATGTACCGATCCTGTGCAGGTGTTACATGTGATCTGCTACTGCAAGGATGATCGGCTGTCCGTCCTGTCTCCCTGTAGCGCTGTCTTAGGCGTCTCTCAGTACGGACCTTGCAGCATGCTCACGCAAATGAGCAGGGACCCTGGGCATCTTTCTTTTGATGTTTTTCAGGGTCTGTAGAAAGGCCTTTTTTTAGTGTCCTAAGTTTTCATAACTGTGACCTTTTAATTACCTACTGTCTAAGCTGTTAGTGTCTTAACAACCATTCCAAAAGGTGCATTTAATTGTTTATGGTTCATTGAACAAGCATGGGAAACGGTGTTTAAACTCTTTACAATGAAGATCTGTGAAGTTATTTCGATTTTTACGAATTCTTTGAAAGACAGCGTCCTGAAAAGGGGTTGTTCCTCTTTTTGCTGAGTTTATTTACCATATCATGTGGAGACGAACTCAAACTTTTACCTTAGTCATTTGCCATGTCTACTTATGATAAGTCCTTCCAATAGATTAAAACCAAAAAACAATTTAGTTATGAATTGACTCTTCACATGGGATGATTTCACTGAACAACAAAAGGGAATATTGATTGATCCATCGCATCTCCCCAAAATATTTAACATACATCTGTGAAATGATAGTCTAGAAACTAAAGCTTTGGTTGTCTTCCTCTCAGGCTTCCATGTCTTCTCCATGGACCTCAATGTCCACCTCCTTGAACGTCAGACTCTGAAGCCTCATCTTCCCTGTCACTTTCCAATCTTGTTGATGACTCGTTCTCAAAAAGCCTCAAATTTGCCACCAGGCCAAGGTGGCGAGACACCGTAGTGTTGACACCATAGGCCTTGTTGATCTCTGCACCAGATAGGATGCTCTTGCCAGCATACTTGGGGTCCAACATGTACGCTGCGGCGTGTGTGGGCTTTAGGCAGAAGTCTTCAAGCTTTTTGATGTATTTCAGAACTGCAGTTTCCACTGTTTGGCGCGACAGTGAAGTGGGAAGGGCAGTATGGATTTCTTCTCTTACATCTGCAAGCAGAGTCTGAACATCAGACAGGATGGCATTGTCTCCCTCAATCTGCAATGGCTACTGCTATAGGTTTCAGGCTGTGTACCACTCTCCCAAAATGCATCATCCAGGAGGATACTCTTGATTGGGGCTGTGCATATTGACAGACTGTGATATGGCCACTTCTTGTAGAGACTCCTTCCCCTCCAGGTACCTGTCAAACATGATGACAACACCACCCCAATGGGTGTTGCTGGGCAGCTTCAATGTGGTGCTCTTATTCTTCTCACGTTGCTTGGTGAGGTAGATTGCTGCTATAACTTGAAGACCCTACACATACCCAACTATTTGCTTGGCTCTCTTGTAGAGTATCCATTGTTTTGAGTGCCATGATGTCTTTGAGGAGTAGATTCAATTCATTAGCATCACAGCCGATGGGTGTGATGGTAGGACTCCTCCACTTTAGACCAAGCAGCCTTCATGTTCACAGCATTGTCTGTCACCAGTGCAAATACCTTCTGGTGTCCAAGGTCATTGACTGCTTTCAGCTCATCTGCAATGTAGAGACCGGTGTGTCTGTCCCTTGTGTCTGTGCTCTTGTAGAATACTGGTTGAGGGGTGGAGATGATGCAGTTAATTATTCCTGGTCACGAACATTCAACCATCCATCGGAGACGATTGCAATAGTCTGCTTTCTATGATTTGCTTGACCTTGAACTCTGCATCCAGCAAATGAGTAGATAAAGCATGTCTGGTTGGAGGGGTGTATGCTGGGCGAAGAACATTCAGAAATATCTTCCAATACACATTGCCTGTGAGCATCAGAGGTGAACCAGTTGCATACACAGCTCGAGCAAGACATTCATCAGCATTTCTAAGTTCCTCCATTGAGTCAAACAAACGTATGACTCCAAGAGGAGCATGAGCTGTTGCTACCGATAAGGTGTCTGATTTATCATTTTCACCTCGAACAGAAATAGAGGGGCTTTTGTCAGAGGTTGTTAGCGCTGAGGGAACTTTATGCACTTGGCCAGATTCTGCATCTGTGTTCCATTCTTCACATTTGGCACAGTATTTGCAAATGTACACAGCTTTTCCTTCTCCGTTAGCTGCAGTGAAATGTCTCCACACATCAGATGGTGGCAGTTTCCTGTTAAGATTAGGGGGGAAAAAAATAGAAAACCCTAAATTAATTTCCATTTACAGATAAATAGTTAAGCAGTTAGATTAAACAACTCCTTTGTAAGAAATGTTTTAAAATGAAACATGTATGGGAACAGGTGAATGAACACTCCTCAGTTAGCAGGCTCAAGCAAGCTAAATCCCACATGGTAGCAGAAACTAACTACTAGTAAGTGTTAATTTCTAACTAATTTAAACACACTTTGCTGTAGGCAACTATTTACTAGTTAACAAAAAATAATGTATGTCATATAAAATATTCACCACACCCAGTATTGTAATCAAAACTTACCAGAAAGCATGTAGTCCTTGGCTCAGACAGTGTAGTAGTGTGGGCTCCATAGCATCTCATTAGTGTGCAAGATCTTGAGAATCAGCTGTACATGTGATGGAAGAATGCACTGTGCATGCGGAGGGTTACAATTCCTATGAATTGAGGATAGTTTATCCAAAATATGCCACAAGACCTATAATTTCCTTGTGTATCCCACAAAAGCTTACTGTCATAATCTAACTTTTTAAAATTATTTTTTTTGCCCTGGAAATTAACTTCCCATGGGAAAATTCCGGAAAGTTTCTGACCCTTTGCAAACCCATCCAACCTGACGGAGCTTGCAGAGAATAATGGGAGAAACTCCCCAAATACAGGTGTGCCAAGCTTGAAGTGTCATACCCAAGAAGACTCGATGCTGTAATCGCTGCCAAATGTGCTTTAACAAAGTACTGAGGAAACAGACTGAATACTTATGGAAATGCCTATTTCATTTTTTGCCAGGTGTCCCTGCCTGTGTGGCACTCTGTAGTCACCCTGAGGTGCTGGCATTGGCAGCTTCTCACAGGCCCAAAAGCCAAACAGAGACGCAAGTGGAGTCCACATGGGCACTGAATACAGTGATGGAAGGCTATGACCTATGATGCTGGCCACCGCTGTAGTTCTGGTTTTCTAGTGTTAATGCCTTGGTTGACAATGTTTCAGAAGGAGTTCAGATTACCTACATCCAAACCCCTCATTCTGGCCAAGGGTTCTGTCTGACAGACACGTTAACCTGTCAATAAAGTTGTCCACACTCGCTGTTTCAGGTGAACTAGAGTTTTCCCCCAGTGTGTTGTGCCTTGCTAGGGCAATAGACACTTTTCACAGACGCAGGCAATACGAAAGCTTCATCAGGTAACTATGGTGAGAGTGTTGGGCAAGGGCCTATCCAACCGGATTCTCACATTGCATGGTGCACACTGTTACTGCAGCATTTTGGCCGCCCTGTCTGCCTTTGCCTTTTGCTGTGGTGGCACATTCTGCTGTGGTGGCACATTCTATTGTAGGAATTAACTGCCTTACCTGGATGTTTGGATAGTCTGCCCAATCAGTGAACAGGCCACAGACACAAGGACCCTATTGACACATTCGAGTTATGGGACTCAACCTAATGAGAAGTCACATGAACCCCCCCCCCCCCCCCCCCCCCACGGAAGGTGATCTACCTCAGGATGTCCATAGACTCGACTCTCATGAGGGCACATCTCCCTTAGGCGAGAGTAACAAAATTGGTGGCTTCACTGTTGGTTCCACTTGGCATTCTCCATCAGGCCACTCATGCGATGGTTCAACTCCCACAGGCGGCCCCAAATCAACAGACACCGTCAACTGTTCGTGATTAGTGAATGTTTGAGGATTTCATCGAAGTGGCTATCCCGCTCCTTCCTGGTAAAGGGTGGGAGCCTGATCCGAGTCCACCGCAGAGAGCTGGTGTGCACTGAAGCCTCTGACAGGTTGAGGTGCTGTGTTCAGAGCCAGTTAGCAACTGGAGCTCAGGGTGGTTTGCCTAGCTCTTCAACAATTCCAGCCCTACCTGGTAGGACAGCATTTCCTAATCCAATGGTTCGGGAGCTCTTGCCATGGGCCCAGACCCGTTCAGCATTGATCAGAGTAGCATATATCCCAGGGTTCTTGAACAATGCAGCAGACATGCTCTTGAGAGATGATGCTTTACAATGGTTCAGCCTCTCGGGGACCCCATGGCAGCTGCCCTTAAGGCCCAACCTTCTCTTCAGGCTGGGGGACCACTGGCATCTGGACCCACATGCTTCGGGCTTGGCCTCAGAGCCGTTAGTGGACCAGTCTTGGCCTTCAGGACAATGTGGTGAACACGTTGCAGAGTGCCATGGTTTCTTCTACCAATGCGTCATATGAAATGTGGTGGGGCATATTGTGTACATGGTTTGAGAGCAATATGTGCAAATGGTTTTCAGTCACAGCTTGATCCGGTCTGAGCGGAATCCACATTTAGTGTATTTAGCCGTCATGACGAAGGCCAAGAGGGACCCATGGCTGGCTACCCATTGCTCTCCAAATTTTATGGAGTTCGACGTCAGTGTCCAGCAATGGCCCGCTCTGTGCCAAACTGGAACATTGACGTGGTGCTGTTAGCGCTTGCTAAGCCGCCCTTGAGCCCCTAGAGTCGATGACTTTGAAGCACCTATCCATGAAGATGGCAATCCTGTTGGCTATTACCTCCACTAAGAGGGTGAGTAAACTTCATGCCTTTTTCAGTGAGCACTGAATGCATTTCAGAATGAGTCCAGACAATTCTTGACGAAGGTCCTGTTTGACAGACATGTGAACCGGCCCTTACATTTGTCAGCAAATGCTCTTCCTGCGGCTTCTGCTGTAGTGGCGCATTCTACTAGAGGACTAGCTACATCGTGGGCACTGCTGCAAGGAGTTCCCCTCAATGACGTGTGCTTTAGCCAGTTGGGCATCATCTAGCACCTTTTTCTAGTTACTATCGAGTCATTGTTGCGCTTGGCTTGGTGTTGCCTCCATTTCCCTGAGTGGGGATAGAGGGATATAGCAACTATGACTGCCCTGAGCTCAGTCCTACCCTTACCTAGTTCACAGATTTTTAATCTTGTATTGTGATACCATATTGGAGTGATCCAATATAGTGCTATATAACAAAGGTTATTTGAGCTATTGGATCACTTAAGGGGGTCAGCCGCAGCACTACACCGGACTAATCGGAAATTATTACGCAATGTATCCTGCCGCGCGGAAGGGTACCATATGGGAGTTATCCACATAAATGGTTACACTTATTACACACAAGAGTGATCCACATGTAACCTTCGTTATTTTTCTAATAAACTCAGCAAAAAAATGTACGTCCCCTTTTCATGACCCTGTCTTTCAAAGATAATTTGTAAAAATCCAAAACTTCACAGATCTTCATTGTAAAGGGTTTAAACACTGTTTCCCATGCTTGTTCAATGAACCATAAACAAATAATGAACAGGCACCTGTGGAATGGCCGTTAAGACACTAATGGCTCACAGACGATAGGCATTTAAGGTCAGTAATGAAAACTTAGGACACTAAAGAGTCCTTTCTACTGACTCTGAAAAACACAAAAGAAAGATGCCCAGGGTCCATGCTCATCTGTGTGAACGTGCCTTAGGCATGCTGCAAGGAGGCATGAGGACTGCAGATGTGGCCAGGGCAATAATTTGCAATGTCTGTACTGTGAGACGCCTAAGACGGTGCTACAGGACGGACAGCTGATCGTCCTTGTAGGCCTGTTGTTAGGCAGGTCCTCATCAGACATCACCGGCAACAACGTCGCCTATGGGCACAAACCCACCGTTGCTGGACTGGCAAAAAGTGCTCTTCACTGAGGAGTTGTGGTTTTGTCTTACCAGGGGTGGTTGTCAAATTTGCGTTTATCGTCGAAGGAATGAGCGTTACACCAAGGCCTGTACTCTGGAGAGGGATCGATTTGGAAGTGGGGGGATTGTCATGGTCTGGGGCGGTGTGTCACATCATCAGACTGAGCTCGTTGTCATTGCAGGCAATCTCAACGCTGTGCGTTACAGGGAAGACATCCTCCTCTCATGTGGTACCCTTCCTGCAGGCTCATCCTGACATGATCCTCCAGCATGACAATGCCACCTGCCATACTGCTCGTTCTGTGTTCTTAGGTACCGTTCGCTAGGCTACCTGCTATTTTGTATACAGCGTGTTTCAAAGTTTTGCTAGCGACATTGAAATCATGGAGACTTGAGCAGGCTTAAACATTGCTAGCTGGTCAGCTACCTTAGTACAGAAATATTTCATTACTATACTGTAAGTTGCTCTGTTCATGCAAGTAAAATGTAAATACAGTTCTAAACATTTATCCATGCTAACGAGCTAGCTAGCTAGCTGTTTAACAAAGCTAGGCCAAAACAGCTTCTATTTTTGGTTGTACGAGATCATTGTGGGCTTTCCATGCTCTGTTGTATGCTTGTTCGGGATGAGTGCAAAGGCAGTTTTCCCATGAACAATTTTTTATAACTTTTCATACTCAAACTAACATCCATGCTTATCTACAGGAGAATTGTGCACCCATTTGACCATTGCTGAGAACCCATCCCAGGAACCCCTTATTGAGATTCCACCATGGAGGATGTTCAGGTGGAGGAAGATGTCCCAAAGGAGGGGGCAGAGGTGGAGAACCCAGAGCCATTATCTGCAGAGAGCTATGCAGCAGAGTCCATGGCTGCAGACATGGACCCCTGGATCATATTTGACTCTCGCAAAACGCCTGCAGCTGAGTTTGACGGCTGGCTGGAGACCAACAGGCCATCCCAGGTGGGGCGCTTTGGGGACGAGGAGGGTGGTAAGGGACCTGTGGGGTGGATTGCTGTGTTGGGCCCGGACCACTGCCCTGCCACAGGGGACATCACTGGACTCCAGGCGAGCTGGGAGAGGCTGCTGACCAGCGGGAGAACCATCACCTTCCAGACGGTGAAGGAACTGGCACTGAACCACGGGGTGCTCACCGGCAAGTGGCTGATGCACCTGGACTCAGGCTTCAAGGTGGACCATGCCTGGGAGTGTGTGGCCAGAGCAGCCCTGGAAGGGAAGATCTTCCAGACCAAAGTGAGCCCGCGCGACCCCAAGTCTGACCGTAAGCACGTCATCTGTTCCTATAACAAGGACTTCACAGACGAGAACGAGGTGATGAGGCTGGATGCAGTCATCCGGGCCACGGGGGTCAAGTGCTCGCTGTCCTTCAAGCCGGATGTTTACACTTACCTGGGTATTTATCGCAACAACCGCTGGAATCTCTGCCCCACAATCTACGAGAGCAAGTACGACCTGGAGTGTGTGCCCCGACGTTCCCACATCGTCAACAAAGTCACCAATCTGGAGGTCACCTAGGAAAGGAGTGTGGGAGGATAGTTTGCTATTGCTAAACAAGCACTTAGCCTGACTCATGGCATGTGTCCAACACTATGTTGTACAGTACTGTACTTCTGACTTGGGTTCAGTTAATTCCCCGAAGTATGGGGTTTAATATTTCTGAGTCCTTCCTATACATCTCAAAGCAGACTTGTTCATCGTGCTGAAATTAATTTCAGATAATTTCTTGCCATAGTTCATTAGTGTGCTTCAAGATTCAGATTATATTGTTTACATACAAGCAAAAATGTTTTACTACTTCAACAAAAATGTTGTAAATCAAGTCTTTAATCTACTTATTTGGTAGTGCGGCTGCCATCCACAACTCTGAAACTAGAGCTTGCCACTGGTCATGCAGTGACTGAATACATGCATGTTTTGTTGTGATTCTGTACATTTAACATTTACAAAGATGTCAAGGTATCTGTAATAAAAATGTCTTACCACTTTCATTGTTTGGCTTCTATGTTTTGTACTCAATGTTATCAATTACAACAATTGCCAAATAAATGTATTTTAAACATTCTGTTGTATTGTCAGTTATCCTCTACAGGATCGGTGGGTTCCCCATGGAACGGTTGAGCTAACGTATGCTAATGAGATTGTAAGTAATGAAAGTTTCCCAGGACATAGACATCTGATATTGGCAGAAAGCTTAGATTAACAAGAATTTAACCGCACTGTCCAATTTACAGTAGCTATTAGTGAAAGAATACCATGCTATTGTTTGAGTGCACAGTTATGAACTTAATGTTAATAATAAACCAATTAGGCACATTTGGGGAGTCTTGATACAAAATTTAACAGAAATGCAATGGTTCATTGGATCAATCTTCAACCTTGCACATACACTGCTGCAATCTTGTGGTAAATCTAAATTGTACCTGGGCTGGAATAATACATGACCTTTCTCTTGCATTTCAAACCGTAATACAAATTTTAAAAACAATGCGTTATTTTGTACCAACTTTTACCAGAGCTGTGTTATTCTCCTAGTTCACATTTCCACATACTTCAAAGTGTTTCCTTTCAAATGGTATCAAGAATATGCAAATCCTTGCTTCAGGTCCTGAGCTACAGGCAGTTAGGCAGTCATTTCAGGTAAAATTTAAGGGGCAGCTCCTTAAGAGGATTATTTATACTGTATTGAGGGACATTGTGGGAAGTGTAGTAGGCAACACGTACAATCACTTAGCAAACCCAAATGTTTCAATTAATCTCATTTTCTGTCTGCATATATACTTCTACAAAATTATTATACAAGTGTCTGTTTTCAGTGAGGCAGCATTGGTTTAAGTACAGAGTTATGGTTTAATTAAACATGTTTTATTTTATGTAAAATGAACTGCAGCCGAAGTTCATATACCATACCGCAAAATGTAATCGTATCACACTGGCCTAAAAGCAAACTACACTGAATGAGCATAATTGACGGGCGGAAATGATATGAGATACCGACTCGACTAACAAATCTTTTTTACTAAGCATATCAGTGAATCTGCTACATTTCTGACATCTATAAACAATATCCTTCCTTTTCCAACGATGTATTGAAAATTACAGTGACAAGTTAATGTTAACATGGTAAAACTACATAACATTTTAGATATGTCACCAAGGTGAGTACTATATCGCGCATATCACCTAAGGCAGGGGCATCACTCATTCCATTGAGGGCTGCTGGCTTTTCCTTTAAATGAAGCCCTAGACAACCAGGTGAGTGCAGTGCCTTACTAATCAGTAACCTTAATTCATCAAGTACAGGGGAGGAGCGAAAACCCGCAGACACTCGGCCCTCCGTGGAATGAGTTTGACACGTGATCTAAAGCCTAAGCACATTGTCGTTTCAATGTATTCTTCTCTTGCTTTATAGTACAGTGATATTACACTACCTACACTATAGGCTAGTAGTACACTTCCAATTTAAATTTTGAATGGTTGTAATGCATAGACATCTGCCTCATCTACAAATATATCGGATGTCAGTCATTTCACGGAGGGCCTGCAGGTTTTTTTCCCCCTTTCAATTAAGACCGACAATCAGGTGAGGGGAGTTCCTTACTAATTAATGACCTTAATTCATCAAGGAAGTACATGGGAGGAGCGAAAGCCTGCAGCCACTTGGCCCTCCGTGGAATGAGTTTGAGGACCAACCATTAATGATTTATTGGTTGTTAGATTAGGTAACTAAACTGGGAACTTATTTTGTGCTTGCAAAAATGATTCCCTTTTTTTGAGAAATATTTTCCCTTTCACATCCAAAATGTTAAAGTTCCAAATGACAAGCTGTGAAAGCCAAGGTTAATATTATGACCCGATTTCTGGTAAAAATCAGAATCTACTGACATTCTTCGAGTCCAACAAAATATATAGCACACAAACAAGCACAATATAATAGATGACAGAGCAATCATTTTAATTCTTATTTGGAGAGCAACCACGACTACAAGGTGTCGAAAGCGTTCTACAGGGATCCTGGCACGTCTCCAACTTGACAGCACAAGTTGGCTGGATTTTATTTGGGTGGTGGACCATTCTTGATACAAATGGGAAACTTGTGAAAAACCTAGCCGCGTTGCAGTTCTTGACACAAACCGGTGCGTCTGGCACCTACCATACCCCGTTCAAAGGCACTGAAATCTTGTCTTGCTCATTCACCTTCTGATTGACACACAATCCATGTCTCAAGGCTTATAAATCCTTCTTTAACCTGTCCCCTCCCTTTCATACACTGATTGAAGTAGATTTAACAAGTGACCTCAATAAGGGATCATAGCATTCACCTGGTCAACTCTGGACCTCAAAGCCAGTGCCACTGCATTTTTTTCATTGTTCCCCTCTAACCAGGGAGAGATTTAGTCCTGGGACACCAGGTGTGTGCAATTATTATCAGGTAGAACAGGAAATCCAGCAGGCTCTGGACCTCTGGGTAAGAGTTGAATATCCCTGGGCTATGTAATGGAAAGAGCAGGTGTCCTTAATGTTGTGTGTACTCTGTATGTTACATCTTCAGGCGTTGTAGGAAAGATGCAGTGTTAAAAACATCGTCAGCCTAAGTTCCATTGCTATCGGGAAACCGGGACCTGGACTATCCAGTCCATACATTGACAATGATTCACGAATACACATTTCAAACCGTGAAGTTCTTAGGGACCAGGAGTGAATACCACTGCCTTTGGAGACTAGATACAAGCCTGGGTTTATACACAACCCATTGGAGGTGTATCTTTATGGGTTGACAAAAAGTGACAAATCCTTGGGTCTCGTGATTGCCCACAAACTGGCAGTTACCAGGGGTTCCCTGTAGCCCTCTCTCATATTCACTCTGTTCATCGAGTACAGGTAGGGTTCTGCAGCTGTCCCAATTAACATGTCCACAATCCACATAGAGAAGAGCGCAAACAGCACCATCTGATTCTCGATCAGCCAGCCAAATGTATTTTCTTTGTAGTCCATTAGAATAACAAGTACAAGGGAAGTTTGGTTGGAAGGGAGCTGGGTCTACAGAAATGTAGTATTGCAGTAAAAATATCTGTAAAATCAGAGCGGTCTCTAAGTCTGATGTCCGGACACGAAACCGGCCTGGTTGCCACTGTTCAGGATGGAAATGAGACGGTCTTCGTCCATGGAGCTGAAGACGTCCAGGTCGTCGAGGACGGCCGGCTGGCTGGAGTTGCCAGGAGAACTGTCGATCATGCCCTCACTCTGGAGCAGGTTCACGATGCTGTTGGGGTAGTTCATCCAGGTGCTGCCGCCACAGCTGTTGTTGACCACAGGGTTGGTGGCAGGTAAGTGGCAGGGTGCCTGAGCGACCGACACCCTACTGTTCCCTGGCCCCTCTCCAGCCAGACCACTCTGGACCAGCATAGCCTGGAAGTCGTCGATGTTTATGTTATCTAGTGTCCCTGACTGGTGGACCTCAGAGAAGCTGGGGAACTCGGGTAGCTCCTCATCCACCATGGGGCCATCCACCCTGAACTGGGAATCCTGGACCCCGTAGGTAGAGGTGGGCTCTGGGGTAGCGGCTGCGCCAACTGGCTCCTGGGGACTAGCGAAGGTGGAGAAGGTGAAGCCGTGAAGGTCCGACAGGTTGACGGTGGGGAAGGCCTGTGAGGTGGCTGCAGATGCCTGGGGGTTGGTGAATTGGGCCACGGGGGTGGCTTTGTGTTGGGAGTCCAAGGTCAGGCTGTTGAGGAACTTCCAGGTCTCTGCTGGAGTGGAGGAGGAGGGCTCTGCTTTGGGCTGGGTTCGGAACAGCTGGCCAGGCTGGGGGCTATCATAGTAGGGCTGGGGCTTCACAGAGGCGGCACGAGGGGGCGCCACTAGGTTCACTGCAAGACACAAACAGTCAATACCACTGTCCCCTACCCAATGCTGTTGAATTTACAAATTAACTTAGGGTCCCTAAACAGTTAACTTCTGGCCACTGATGTTACATACAGAACACCCTTAACTGTATGAAGAAGAAACAGCTAAATAAGTAGGATGATTTACCAGGCTGGCTAGCTGCTGGCTTGGTGGCGACTGTTCTTCTGGCAGTGTTGAAAGGCCTCTCTGCTGGCATGGCCCCTGGAATTCAAACATAAACCATCACACATTCACTCCACCAAAACCATCAGATGACACAGCTGTCTAGTTCAGTGAGAGACATGGATCATTATCTGACACCTACCTGATATGGACCCCAGCTTCAGATTCTGGAACATTCCCTCTGTCCGTTTTCGCTTCTCTATCAGTCTATATTCATCTGTACAATGAAAAAATTAAATAATTAGCTTGTGTGAAAGGTTTTGCATGACAACCTCACAGCATACAGGAGTGTCGCCAAAAGAAACCAAACGGGTCGTCATAGTAACGAAAAGGGAAGAGACCTGGGTCGGAGGGCAGGAATTGGAAGTCCATTGGCTCGCTGACCTCGCGGTCCGAGGGCCTGCGAAGCTGCATCTTCACTTTGATTGGCTCGGTCAAGTTGGTGTCGTAGAAGGGCGGGGTACGGAACACGATGGCCACCTGCCTGTGGACGTCCGCCTGGGAGAAGGTGCCCTTCCCCTCCCACGAGTCCTGGAAGAACCGTACCTCGATGTCCTCTGTGGAGGGAACAAAGAGGGTGGAAGCAGGGATGGGAAGGAGGAGGTGAGTTTCTGGCTGGGAGAATTCATTCCGCGCCAGTCCAGCTGACCAGGTAATATTTTGTAACAACATAATTGGTAGCCCACAGTTTCATGTCATACAGAGAGGAGATAATAGTTCCCTCGTTCTACGTTTGAACAATTATGTGGGCTTATACGCAATACTATCAAATGAGTCTCAATTAGCTAAGTGGTTACCAGTAGGCTTATTCACAATGATTTCAAATGAGTGTCAATTAAGTAAGTGGTTACCAGTGGGCTTATACACCATGATTTCAAATGGATGCCAATTAAGTAAATAGTTACCAGTGGGCTTATACACCATGATTTCAAATGAGTGTCAATTAAGTAAGTGGTTACCAGTGGGCTTATACACCATGATTTCAAATGAGTGTCAATTAAGTAAGTGGTTACCAGTGGGCTTATACACCATGATTTCAAATGAGTGTCAATTAAGTAAGTGGTTACCAGTGGGCTTATACACCATGATTTCAAATGGATGTCAATTAAGTAAGTGGTTACCAGTGGGCTTATACACCATGATTTCAAATGGATGTCTGGCAAAGAGGAACTTCAAAAGAGTCCACACACTAACAGGAGAACAAAGCCGTTGAATGAAGGCAAACAATAACTAACAGGCTCAACACAATAGCACCAACAACAATTGTAGTGTTTGTGTCAGACAAACCTTTTTGCACTTTGTCACAGAGTAAGAATATCTCGTCCCCTCCTCTGCAGCTCCCAGAGTTTCTGTTCACTCGACAGATCTTCAATTCTGCTGTGTTGGGTGCTCCTGTGAGAGAGAGAGATGGGAGTGAAGGAGCGTTAAAGGGCCACAGCACCTGTCTAGTTCATGTTTATAAATGAGTGAAACTGACAGAGTAAACAGTGGAACAGGAACAGCCTGGACAGAACAGTGACAGATGAGGGAGCCAGTGTGTACTCAGTGAGTGTGTGTGTGTGTGTGTGTGGCAGACTCACTATTGTCGTAGATGGGCTGAGACACCACGGGCTCCAGAGGGTGAAGTTCACCGGTAGGTAGAGTGATCGAGGCCTGGAAACAAAGCCTCACTGCATTCAGGTCAAACTCCTCCTCCCACACCTTCGCCTCGGGAACTACCGCAAAAACACAACACAGTCAGTCACAAAGCCAAAGGGTGTGGCATCTGGGATTGGCTATCTGGCATTGACAAGTGGTAAAACAAAAATCGATAGTTACATATCGCAATAATATTTTTCTCATGCTACAGCAAACATATAGTGAGCAATATGTTTGTAACATCAAATTGCAATAAAATCGCAGTATCAAACGCAATATATATAGAATCGTGAGAATCACAAAACATATCGTATCGGCACATAAGTATCGTGATAGTATGAGGTCTCTGGCAATTCCCAGCCCTAGCATTGACTATATCGTGTCATGGTCACAGAGGACAAATACATTACTATTCACACAATATTATTGGATTAAGCCAAGGTTAACAAAACATGAAAATGAGATTGGATGAGTTAATATGTGCATAACAGTCAATGTTATGACAATGGACTGACTGTGTGTGTTTGTCTGTCTGTACTCACTGTTGAAAGGGTTGTTTTGGGTCTGCAGTCTACAGGAAACTGCTTCGTTCACATCCTTTTTCTTCACACACTGAATGCCCAGGTTCTGAAAACTGAGATCAGACAGTGAGAGGAGTCAGAGTGAACGTGTGTGAAACTGAGATAGAGATCGACCACAAGAGGGTGCTTCATTCAACCACGCTCTGGTTCTAGTCTTTAAAAAATCATGACTATGTGAAACAACTTTTCCTGACCTAAATGGTCATATAAATGATTAACTGGTAATCTTTTGGTCATCCAAGTATATGTCTTCTATCACACTCACACACAGTCTGACCTGTGTACTCGTCTCTCCTGCAAGTCTGCCTCATAGTAGCCATGTTTGCAGTCTTTCCCCACCAGCTCGTGCGGGTGGGGCTTGTGAGGCGGGTTCTTGGTCACCAAGGAGACACGGACACGCAGGGGACCATTGTAGTTGTGCACCTGCATGGGAGCAAACCAGGTTAGCAGGATGTGTGCCATCACCCGCCACAAAATCTCCACCACTTCCTTTCCTATGTCATAAAGCAAGGTGGGTCATGTCTAGATGGGATACAGCTTCTGTCAAATTTGACATAAAAAATATATTTTTTTACATTTTAGCTAACCCTAACCCTTTTCCTAACCTTAACTTGACACATTAATTAACCTAACCTGCTGTGTAAGGTATCCTAAACCTGCTTTAAAAAAGTCCATTTTAACAAAAGCTAAAGACTAAGCCCCTGTTGTGTTTTAGTAAAACAGACAGCTATGGTTATAACTAGACAAAATGGCTAATTTGCATAACACACTGTATAATAATTTGTCCATCAACTACAGTATATTACAATATATGGTGAACGTAGCCATGGTTTTGAAGGTCTCTGAACGTCTCAATAAGCTACAGTGCAAATAAAGCATGGCCCCTTAATACATAGTTAGCTCATTGTGTGTAATTTAAGGGTGGCCTAACCTTGATGGCGGGGTGTGTCTTGGTGGTATCGTTGCTCTTCTCTCCCGGGATGCTGCCCGCCGAGCGCCCCTCACACTTGTACCTGAACCTCATGCCTCTCGGCTTGGGCTGCTCAATGATCTCTATGAAAGAATTCCCTGCAGAGAGAGAGAGAGAGAAATACACTGTGACCTTCATTCCAATGGGATCTCATTACTATCTCAATGTGACTGATTGGCACACATTCGCAATCAATGTCTCAATTGTCTGAAGGCTTCAAATCCTTATTTAACATAGCTCCTCCCCTTCGTGTACGCCGATTGAAGTTGATTTCAGTGTATTCATGGATGCCAAGGGAAGTCAGGCTTTTGTCTCCGTGTTTCATAATTTTCCTTCAATTCGCAAGGGGCTGAATGGGTCTCGCCGGAGAAAGCATCCGAGCGGGCAAAACAGCACCCCTCTGTCTCTGTATGTGTAGGCCATCTATCTGATGCTGTCTGGTCAAAAAGAGTATGACATTGTTGCCGCCCGTAGCATTGAATATAAGGGAAGCTTGATGAATAAAAAAGTATTAAATAATAGCCATTCAGCGTTGAACTAAACTGAGTGAGCTCAACTGTGAATCTATTGCCTGCTCCTGTTGGATTATTAAACCATTGTTAATTCGACGTTGTCTGCATCTGGGTCTTACCTTCATACCTGCTAGATAAGGATTTGGACATGTGGTTTTACTTAATTCTCCGTATTGGCCAATGATTATAACGGCAATTCTGACCCAGCCATAAATTCATACATTGTGCCCCTGGCCTGAGACGATGGAAGTTCAATATGTAGCTAGATGTAGAAGGCTAATGTTAACTAGCTAACGTTGCCCATTAAAGGAAGTTAGGCTAGCGAGCAAACATTTTAGCAAGGTAGCCTACGACAACAAAAAATGTAAGAGCGAAGTGTACTGTATCACAGAGTCATAGACCTTTTCGTCAACATGAAAAGAGTGGAGGATGGCATTGGCATTTCTCAACAAGTAGGGTGAGTCAACATGTTTTTTCTACTTGCACGAACACACACACGAACACACACACAGAAATCAGAACCATGGACAGCCACATCATATTTAGCTTACTTTGATTGGACTAAATAGTTTTTGGTATCTTACCACTGTACTGGACTAAGCATAACTGATTTTATGATGATGAAATGGTGCTGGAATAGTGGAGGCAGCTCCTGTTTCTTTGCAACTTGTGGTAACTCTCTGTGGTTCTAAATCAGTAGTTGTATAGTAGTCTGAAAATGTTGGAAACGTGAACTTGCTTGACCATGCTGTAGGTCATGTTACTGTTGCTCTCCGGATATGTGATGAAACAAAAACATTTCTGGCTTGGCTTCCCCAGTGATTTTACCCATTGGTTTCATCTACTGGTGGATTTAACAGGAGACATCAATAAGGGCATCATACAGTACCAGTCAAAAGTTTGGAATCACCTACTCATTCCAGAGTTGATTTATTTTTACTATTTTCTACATTGTAAAATAATAGTGAAGACATCAAAACTATGAAATAACATGTAGAATCATGTAGTAACCAAATAAATGGTAAACAAATAAAAATATATTTATATTTGAGATTCTTCAAAGTAGTCACCCTTTGCCTTGACAGATTTGCACACTTGGCATTCTCTCAACCAGCTTCATGAGGTAGTCACCTGGAATGCATTTAAATTAACAGGTGTGCCTTGTTAATTTGTGTAATTTCTTTCCTTCTTAATGCGTTTGAGTCAATCACTTGTGTTGTGACAAGGCAGGGGTGGTATACAGAAGATAGCCCTATTTGGTAAAAGACCAAGTCCTTATTATGGGAATACCAGCTCAAATAAGCAATTAGAAATAACAGTTCATCATTACTTTAAGACATGAAGGTCAGTCAATACGGAACATTTCAAGAACTTTAAAAGTTTCTTCAAGTGCAGTCGCAAAAACCATCAAGCGCTATGTCCTCTCATGAGGACAACCACAGGAAAGAAAGACCCAGAGTTACCTCTGCTGCAGAGGATAAGTTCATTAGAGTTACCAGCCTCAGAAATTGCAGCCCAATAAATAATTCTCATCATCAACTGTTCAGAGGAGACTGCGTGAATCAAGCCTTCATGATCAAATTGCTTCAAAGAAACCACTACTAATGGCACCCTCTTACAATTTCTGGTTGCGACAACCAATCATATTGTCGTCTGCAACCAAGAAGTAACCAAGAATTGCACTGCCCAACCAATCCGAGACGCCAGTGCAACCAAGAAGTAACCAAGAATTGACCAATGAGGATAGAGCTATGGCAGGACCTTTAAACGCTAGAAGAGGACCATGGACAAATATATTTCCTCTCTGGTCATTTTGTTTGAGTTATCTTAAGTAATGTTAGCTACAACTTTTCATCATCATCATCAATTGGAATATCTAGCTGGTAAAAATATCTAGCTGGTTAAACCGTTAGCACGGTTAACAAGATTTACAGTGTAGTTACATTAATGCTATCTAACTAGTTAGTAAACTGGTGTTTTGACACTGGCACAGTTTATCGAAGTAACGCAGCTAGCTTAATGTCCGATGACTCTGACCATCAAAATAGTCTTAACCCCACTAACGTTATTTCCATACTTATCTGGAGCTATTATTTTCTTATTACCGTAGCTAGCTATCTAAACAGTGTGATTTTTATAGCTAGTAGTTGTCTTTTTTCACTCAACTCAGCATCAGCAAACCACTTCTTTTCTCTTTTAATTCATTTTGCAAATTGGACTAGACATAGCTATTGGGCAAACACTGTCTTGATATCAAATAAGCTAGTGTCATCATGTTAGTTATGAATGAAAAGGCACAAGTGATATCCTATGCACTTGCATCTGTTTGTGGTAGAATTGTGCTTTAGCAAGTAGCTAGAGATGACAACATAGGTTGCTAGAGTGAAGGTCATCAGTTGGAACAAATTGTTCCTTACACTGTTCCACGCAAATACACTCGTCAAATCATTTTTTTTTTGTCACATGCACTGAATACTACAGATATTCAGACCTTACAGTGAAATGCTTACTTACGAGCCCTTAACCAACGATGCAGTTCAAGAAAATACCTAAAAAAAGAAGTTTAAAAATAAGAAAAACAAATATTTCAAGAGCAGCAGTAAATAACAATAGTGGGGCTATATACAGGGGGTTCCGGTACAGAGTTAATGTGGAGGCTATATACAGGGGGTTCCGGTACAGAGTTAATGTGGAGGCTATATACAGGGGGTTCCGGTACAGAGTTAATGTGGATGCTATATACAGGGGGTTCCGGTACAGAGTCAATGTGGAGGCTATATACAGGGGGTTCCGGTACAGAGTCAATGTGGAGGCTATATACAGGGGGTTCCGGTACAGAGTCAATGTGGAGGCTATATACAGGGGGTACCGGTACAGAGTCAATGTGGAGGCTATATACAGGGGGTACCGGTACAGAGTCAATGTGGAGGCTATATACAGGGGGTACCGGTACAGAGTCAATGTGGAGGCTATATACAGGGGGTACCGGTACAGAGTCAATGTGGAGGCTATATACAGGGGGTTCCGGTACAGAGTCAATGTGCAGGCTATATACAGGGGGTACCGGTACAGAGTCAATGTGGAGGCTATATACAGGGGGTTCCGGTACAGAGTTAATGTGGAGGCTATATACAGGGGGTTCCGGTACAGAGTTAATGTGGAGGCTATATACAGGGGGTACCGGTACAGAGTCAATGTGGAGGCTATATACAGGGGGTTCCGGTACAGAGTTAATGTGGAGGCTATATACAGGGGGTTCCGGTACAGAGTTAATGTGGAGGCTATATACAGGGGGTACCGGTACAGAGTCAATGTGGAGGCTATATACAGGGGGTTCCGGTACAGAGTCAATGTGGAGGCTATATACAGGGGGTACCGGTACAGAGTCAATGTGGAGGCTATATACAGGGGGTTCCGGTACAGAGTCAATGTGGAGGCTATAT
Organism: Oncorhynchus mykiss; assembly: GCF_013265735.2. Lineage (NCBI taxonomy): Eukaryota > Metazoa > Chordata > Actinopteri > Salmoniformes > Salmonidae > Oncorhynchus > Oncorhynchus mykiss. Next base: position 51,474,484 of record NC_048585.1, on the reverse strand, counting down.
ACAGGGGGTTCCGGTACAGAGTCAATGTGGAGGATATATACAGGGGGTACCGGTACAGAGTCAATGTGGAGGCTATATACAGGGGGTTCCGGTACAGAGTCAATGTGGAGGCTATATACAGGGGGTTCCGGTACAGAGTCAATGTGGAGGCTATATACAGGGGGTACCGGTACAGAGTCAATGTGGAGGCTATATACAGGGGGTACCGGTACAGAGTCAATGTGGAGGCTATATACAGGGGGTACCGGTACAGAGTTAATGTGGAGGCTATATACAGGGGGTTCCGGTACAGAGTTAATGTGGAGGCTATATACAGGGGGTACCGGTACAGAGTCAATGTGGAGGCTATATACAGGGGGTACCGGTACAGAGTCAATGTGGAGGCTATATACAGGGGGTACCGGTACAGAGTCAATGTGGAGGCTATATACAGGGGGTACCGGTACAGAGTCAATGTGGAGGCTATATACAGGGGGTTCCGGTACAGAGTCAATGTGGAGGCTATATACAGGGGGTTCCGGTACAGAGTTAATGTGGAGGCTATATACAGGGGGTACTGGTACAGAGTCAATGTGGAGGCTATATACAGGGGGTTCCGGTACAGAGTTAATGTGGAGGCTATATACAGGGGGTACCGGTACAGAGTTAATGTGGAGGCTATATACAGGGGGTTCCGGTACAGAGTCAATGTGGAGACTATATACAGGGGGTACCGGTACAGAGTCAATGTGGAGGCTATATACAGGGGATACCGGTACAGAGTCAATGTGGAGGCTATATACAGGGGGTACCGGTACAGAGTCAATGTGGAGGCTATATACAGGGGATACCGGTACAGAGTCAATGTGGAGGCTATATACAGGGGGTACCGGTACAGAGTCAATGTGGAGGCTATATACAGGGGGTACCGGTACAGAGTCAATGTGCAGGGGCTATATACATGGGGGTACCGGTACAGAGTCAATGTGGAGGCTATATTTTTTTATTTTTTTTTTATTTCACCTTTATTTAACCAGGTAGGCTAGTTGAGAACAAGTTCTCATTTGCAACTGCGACCTGGCCAAGATAAGGCATAGCAGTGTGAACAGACAACACAAAGTTACACATGGAGTAAACAATTAACAAGTCAATAACACAGTAGAAAAAAGGGGAGTCTATATATACACATTGTGTGCAAAAGGCATGAGAAGGTATGCAAATAATTACAATTATGCAGATTAACACTGGAGTGATAAATGATCAGATGGTTATGTAAAGGTAGAGATAGAGATATTGGTGTGCAAAAGAGCAGAAAAATAAATAAATAAAAACAGTATGGGGATGAGGTAGGTGAAAATGGGTGGGCTATTTACCAATAGACTATGTACAGCTGCAGCGATCGGTTAGCTGCTCAGATAGCAGATGTTTGAAGTTGGTGAGGGAGATAAAAGTCTCCAACTTCAGCGATTTTTGCAATTCGTTCCAATCACAGGCAGCAGAGAACTGGAACGAAAGGCGGCCAAATGAGGTGTTGGCTTTAGGGATGATCAGTGAGATACACCTGCTGGAGCGCGTGCTACGGATGGGTGTTGCCATCGTAACCAGTGAACTGAGATAAGGCGGAGCTTTACCTAGCATGGACTTGTAGATGACCTGGAGCCAGTGGGTCTGGCGACGAATATGTAGCGAGGGCCAGCCGACTAGAGCATACAAGTCGCAGTGGTGGGTGGTATAAGGTGCTTTAGTGACAAAACGGATGGCACTGTGATAAACTGCATCCAGTTTGCTGAGTAGAGTGTTGGAAGCAATTTTGTAGATGACATCGCCGAAGTCGAGGATCGGTAGGATAGTCAGTTTTACTAGGGTAAGTTTGGCGGCGTGAGTGAAGGAGGCTTTGTTGCGGAATAGAAAGCCGACTCTTGATTTGATTTTCGATTGGAGATGTTTGATATGGGTCTGGAAGGAGAGTTTAGAGTCTAGCCAGACACCTAGGTACTTATAGATGTCCACATATTCAAGGTCGGAACCATCCAGGGTGGTGATGCTGGTCAGGCGTGCGGGTGCAGGCAGCGAACGGTTGAAAAGCATGCATTTGGTTTTACTAGCGTTTAAGAGCAGTTGGAGGCCACGGAAGGAGTGCTGTATGGCATTGAAGCTCGTTTGGAGGTTAGATAGCACAGTGTCCAAGGACGGGCCGGAAGTATATAGAATGGTGTCGTCTGCGTAGAGGTGGATCAGGGAATCGCCCGCAGCATGAGAAACATCATTGATATATACAGAGAAAAGAGTCGGCCCGAGAATTGAACCCTGTGGCACCCCCATAGAGACTGCCAGAGGACCGGACAGCATGCCCTCCGATTTGACACACTGAACTCTGTCTGCAAAGTAATTGGTGAACCAGGCAAGGCAGTCATCCGAAAAACCGAGGCTACTGAGTCTGCCGATAAGAATGCGGTGATTGACAGAGTCGAAAGCCTTGGCAAGGTCTATGAAGACGGCTGCACAGTACTGTCTTTTATCGATGGCGGTTATGATATCGTTTAGTACCTTGAGCGTGGCTGAGGTACACCCGTGACCGGCTCGGAAACCAGATTGCACAGCGGAGAAGGTACGGTGGGATTCAAGATGGTCAGTGACCTGTTTGTTGACTTGGCTTTCGAAGACCTTAGATAGGCAGGGCAGGATGGATATAGGTCTGTAACAGTTTGGGTCCAGGGTGTCGCCCCCTTTGAAGAGGGGGATGACTGCGGCAGCTTTCCAATCCTTGGGGATCTCAGACGATATGAAAGAGAGGTTGAACAGGCTGGTAATAGGGGTTGCGACAATGGCGGCGGATAGTTTCAGGAATAGAGGGTCCAGATTGTCAAGCCCAGCTGATTTGTACGGGTCCAGGTTTTGCAGCTCTTTCAGAACATCTGCTATCTGGATTTGGGTAAAGGAGAACCTGGAGAGGCTTGGGCGAGTAGCTGCGGGGGGGGGGGAGCTGTTGGACGAGGTTGGAGTAGCCAGGCGGAAGGCATGGCCAGCCGTTGAGAAATGCTTGTTGAAGTTTTCGATAATCATGGATTTATCGGTGGTGACCGTGTTACCTAGCCTCAGTGCAGTGGGCAGCTGGGAGGAGGTGCTCTTGTTCTCCATGGACTTCACAGTGTCCCAGAACTTTTTGGAGTTGGAGCTACAAGATGCAAACTTCTGCCTGAAGAAGTTGGCTTTAGCTTTCCTGACTGACTGTGTGTATTGGTTCCTGACTTCCCTGAACAGTTGCATATCGCGGGGACTGTTCGATGTTAGTGCAGTCCGCCACAGGATGTTTTTGTGCTGGTCGAGGGCAGTCAGGTCTGGAGTGAACCAGGGGCTATATCTGTTCTTAGTTCTGCATTTTTTGAACGGAGCATGCTTATCTAAAATGGTGAGGAAGTTACTTTTAAAGAAAGACCAGGCATCCTCAACTGACGGGATGAGGTCAATGTCCTTCCAGGATACCCGGGCCAGGTCGATTAGAAAGGCCTGCTCACAGAAGTGTTTTAGGGAGCGTTTGACAGTGATGAGGGGTGGTCGTTTGACTGCGGCTCCATAGCGGATACAGGCAATGAGGCAGTGATCGCTGAGATCCTGGTTGAAGACAGCGGAGGTGTATTTGGAGGGCCAGTTGGTCAGGATGACGTCAATGAGGGTGCCCTTGTTTACAGAGTTAGGGTTGTACCTGGTGGGTTCCTTGATGATTTGAGTGAGATTGAGGGCATCTAGCTTAGATTGTAGGACTGCCGGGGTGTTAAGCATATCCCAGTTTAGGTCACCTAACAGAACAAACTCTGAAGCTAGATGGGGGGCGATCAATTCACAAATGGTGTCCAGGGCACAGCTGGGAGCTGAGGGGGGTCGGTAGCAGGCGGCAACAGTGAGAGACTTATTTCTGGAGAGAGTAATTTTCAAAATTAGTAGTTCGAACTGTTTGGGTATGGACCTGGAAAGTATGACATTACTTTGCAGGCTATCTCTGCAGTAGACTGCAACTCCTCCTCCTTTGGCAGTTCTATCTTGACGGAAGATGTTATAGTTGGGTATGGAAATCTCAGAATTTTTGGTGGCCTTCCTGAGCCAGGATTCAGACACGGCAAGGATATCAGGGTTAGCAGAGTGTGCTAGAGCAGTGAGTAAGACAAACTTAGGGAGGAGGCTTCTGATGTTGACATGCATGAAACCAAGGCTTTTTCGATCACAGAAGTCAACAAATGAGGGTGCCTGGGGACATGCAGGGCCTGGGTTTACCTCCACATCACCCGCGGAACAGAGAAGGAGTAGTATGAGGGTGCGGCTGAAGGCTATCAAAACTGGTCGCCTAGGGCGTTGGGGACAGAGAATAAGAGGAGCAGGTTTCTGGGCATGGTAGAATATATTCAGGGCATAATGCGCAAACAGGGGTATGGTGGGGTGCGGGTACAGCGGAGGTAAGCCCAGGCACTGGGTGATGATGAGAGAGGTTGTATCTCTGGACATGCTGGTTGTAATGGGTGAGGTCACCGCATGTGTGGGGGGTGGGACAAAGGAGGTAACAGGGGTATAAAGAGTGGAACTAGGGGCTCCATTGTAAACTAAAACAATGATAACTAACCTGCACAACAGTATACAAGGCATATTGACATTTGAGAAAGACATACAGCGAGGCATACAGTAATCACAGGTGTTGAATTGGGAGAGCTAGCTAAAACAGTAGGTGAGACAGCAGCTAATCAGCTAGCACAACAACAGCAGGTAGAATGGCGATTGATTAGGCAGAGAGGGTCGGATTAACTACACACAGAGCCTAAGTGCGGCTGGGGCCGACAGATAAAACATAAACAAGCAGAATGGATTACCGTGATTAATGGACAGTCCAGCATGCATCAGCTATGTAGCCAAGTGATCAGTGTCCAAGGGGCAGCGGTGGATGGGGCAGGGAAGCTGGACTGGCGAGTGTTATCCAGGTTAGAAAACTAACAATGACCAAATAGCTTGTAGCCAGTTAGCTGGTTAGCTTCTGGAGGTTCTTGAGTGTGTTCTAAAAATGTAAAGATAATAGCGGTTCCGTATCACATTGGGTGAGGCAGGTTACCGGAAGGTATAAACAAATTAAAAATCGAAAAGGGATAGAAAGTAAATATGGGTTCAGTGAGTGTTTGGGACGCGGCGGTTCAGACGGTTAGCAGGCCTGTGCTAACAAGCTAACAGTTAGTAGACGGTGCTAAACACGGTAGCAGTTAGCGGACCGGGCTAAACAAGCTAGCAGTTAGCAGGCCGAATTTGCAAGCAAGGAGATAGCAGGGGCTAGAGAGTTAGCCTTTGGGGACGTCGCGATGGGGGTATCTGTTTATTCCTCTTCATGCAGTGACATCGATGGACCGGTCGTGGGTCTGGATATTGTAGCCCAGGAGCTCAAAATGTTCCGTTTGCGATGGGAATCCGGGGATGAAAAATAAAATAAAATAATAAATAGGTCCGTTATGCTCTGGTTAGAGTCGCGTTGTTCGAACTGGCGAGAGCTTTCCGAGCTAAAGGTTAGCTGATGACCGGTTAGCTGAAGACCGCTAGCAATGTTTTGCTGAAGCTGGTAGTTCGTTGGCTAGCTTCAGTTGAGGGGTTCCAAGGTCCGAAGTAAATATAAATACTTTAGGAAAAATAGCTACGTTGGGTGAGGCGGGTTGCAGGAGAGTATTTAGAAGAAGTTGAGGTTCAGCAAAAAGTTTTAAAGATATGTGAAGAAAAAAAAAAAAAAAAAAAAAAACGAAAACAAACGATATATACAAGGGACACAACACGACAATACGTCCTACTGCTACGCCATCTTGGAACTTGGAACTATATACAGGGGGTACCGGTACAGAGTCAATGTGCAGGGGCACCGGTGTTGAGGTAATTGAAATAATTATGTACATGCAGGTAGGGTTGTTAAAGTGGCTATGCATAAATAATAAGAGAGCGTAGTAGCAGCGTGGGGGGTGCAAATAGTCTGGGTAGCCATTTGATTAGCTGTTCAGGAGTCTTATGGCTTGGGGGTAGAAGCTGTTTAGAAGCCTCTTGGACCTAGACTTGGCACTCCGGTACCGCTTGCCGTGTGGTAGCAGAAAGAACAGTCTATGACTAGGGTGGCTGGAGTCTTTGACGATTTTTAGGGCCTTCCTCTGACACCGCATGGTATAGAGGTCCTGGATGGCAGGAAGCTTGGCCCCGGTGATGTACTGGGTCATACGCACTACCCTCTGTAGTGCCTTGCGGTTGGAGGCCCGGCAGTTGCCATACCAGGCAGTGATGCAACCCATCAGGATGCTCTCGATTGTGCAGCTGTAAAATATTTTAAGGATCTGAGGACCTATGCCAAATCTTTTCAGTCTCCTGAGGGGGAATAGATTTTGTCGTGCCCTCTTCACGACTGTCTTGGTGTGATTGGACCATGTTAGTTTGTTGTTGATGTGGACGCCAAGGAACTTGAAGCTCTCAACCTGCTCCACTACAGCCTCATCGATGAGAAAGGGGGTGTGCTCGGTCCTCTTTTTCCTGTGGTCCACAATCATCTCCTTTGTCTTGATCACGTTGAGGGAGAGGTTGTTGTCCTGGCACCACACGGCCAGGTCTCTGACCTCCCTATAGGCTGTCTCATTGTTGTCGGTGATCAGGTCTACCACTGTTGTGTCATCAGCAAACTTAATGATGGTGTCGGAGTTGAGCCTGGCTATGCAGTCATGAGTGAACAGGGAGTACAGGAGGGGATTGAGCACGCACCTCTGAGGTGCCCCCGTGTTGAGGATCTGCGTGGCAGATGTGTGTTTACCTACCCTTACCACCTGGGGACGGCCCGTCAGGAAGTCTAGGATCCAGTTGCAGAGAGCTGTTTAGTCCCAGGGTCCTCAGCTTAGTGATGAGTTTTGAGGGCACTATGGTGTTGAACGCTGAGCTGTAGTCAATGAATAGCATTCTCACATAGATGTTCCTTTTATCCAGGTGGGAAAGGGCAGTGTGGAGTGCAATAGAGATTGCATCATCTGTGGATCTGTTGGTGCGGTATGCAAATTGAGTGGGTCTAAGGTTTCTGGAATAATAATGTTGATGCGAACCATGAACAGCCTTTCAAAGCATTACATGGCTACAGATGTGAGTGCTGCCGGTTGGTAGTCATTTAGGCAGGTTACCTTAGTGTTCTTGGGCACAGGTACTATGGTGGTCTGCTTGAAACATGTTGGTATTACAGACTCAGACAGGGAGAGGTTGAAAATGTAAGTGAAGACACTTGCCAGTTGGTCAGCGCATGCTCGGAGTACATGCCCTAGTAATCCGTCTGGCCCCGCGGCCTTGTGAATGTTGACCTGTTTAAAGGTCTTACTCACATCGGCTGCGGAGAGCATGATCACACAGTCATCCGGACCAGTTGATGCTCTCATGCATGTCTCAGTGTTACTTGCCCCGAAGCAAACATAGAAGTTATTTAGCTCGTCTGGTAGGCTTGTGTCACTGGGCAGCTCGCAGCTGTGCTTCCCTTTGTAGTCTGTAATAGTTTGCAAGCCCTGCCACATCCAATGAGCGACAGAGCCGGTGTAGTACAATTCAATCTTAGTCCTGTATTGACGCTTTGCCTGTTTGATGGTTCGTCGGAGGGCATAGCAGGATTTCTTATAAGCTTCCGGGTTACAGTCCCGCTCCTCGAAAGTGGCAGCTCTACCCTTTAGCTCAGTGTGAATGTTGCCTGTAATCCGTGAGTTCTGGTTGGGGTATGTACGTACAGTCACTGTGGGGACGACGTCCACTTATTGATAAAGCCAGTGACTGATGTGATGTATTCCTCAATGGCATTGGAGGAATCTCGGAACTTGTTCCAGTCTGATAGCAAAAAAGTCATGTAGTTTAGCATCTGCTTCATCTGACCACTTTTTTTATAGACCGAGTCAGTGGTGCTTCCTGCTTTAATTTTAGCACGTAAGCAGGAATCAGGAAGATAGAGTTATGGTCAGATTTGCCAAATGGAGGGCGAGGGAGAGCATTGTACGCGTCTGTGTGTGGAGTAGAGGTGGTCTAGAACTTTTTTTTACCTCTGGTTGCACATTTAACATGTTGATAGAAATTCGGTAAAACTGATTTAAGTTTCCCTGCATTAAAGTCACCGGCCACTAGGAACGGCGCCTCTGGATGAGCGTTTTCCTTTCTGCTTGTGGCGGAATACAGCTAATTTAGTGTGGTTTTAGTTCCAACCTCGCTCTGTGGTGGTACAGTGCCTTGCGAAAGTATTCGGCCCCCTTGAACTTTGCGACCTTTTGCCACATTTCAGGCTTCAAACATAAAGATATAAAACTGTATTTTTTTGTGAAGAATCAACAACAAGTGGGACACAATCATGAAGTGGAACGACATTTATTGGATATTTCAAACTTTTTTAACAAATCAAAAACTGAAAAATTGGGCGTGCAAAATTATTCAGCCCCTTTACTTTCAGTGCAGCAAACTCTCTCCAGAAGTTCAGTGAGGACCTCTGAATGATCCAATGTTGACCTAAATGACTAATGATGATAAATACAATCCACCTGTGTGTAATCAAGTCTCCGTATAAATGCACCTGCACTGTGAAAGTCTCAGAGGTCCGTTAAAAGCGCAGAGAGCATCATGAAGAACAAGGAACACACCAGGCAGGTCAGAGATACTGTTGTGAAGAAGTTTAAAGCCGGATTTGGATACAAAAAGATTTCCCAAGCTTTAAACATCCCAAGGAGCACTGTGCAAGCGATAATATTGAAATGGAAGGAGTATCAGACCACTGCAAATCTAACAAGACCTGGCCGTCCCTCTAAACTTTCAGCTCATACAAGGAGAAGACTGATCAGAGATGCAGCCAAGAGGCCCATGATCACTCTGGATGAACTGCAGAGATCTACAGCTGAGGTGGGAGACTCTGTCCATAGGACAACAGTTGTATATTGCACAAATCTGGCCTTTATGGAAGAGTGGCAAGAAGAAAGCCATTTCTTAAAGATATCCATAAAAAGTGTTGTTTAAAGTTTGCCACAAGCCACCTGGGAGACACACCAAACATGTGGAAGAAGGTGCTCTGGTCAGATGAAACCAAAATTGAACTTTTTGGCAACAATGCAAAACTTTATGTTTGGCGTAAAAGCAACACAGCTGAACACACCATCCCCACTGTCAAACATGGTGGTGGCAGCATCATGGTTTGGGCCTGCTTTTCTTCAGCAGGGACAGGGAAGATGGTTAAAATTGATGGGAAGATGGATGGAGCCAAATACAGGACCATTCTGGAAGAAAACCTGATGGAGTCTGCAAAAGACCTGAGACTGGGACGGAGAATTGTCTTCCAACAAGACAATGATCCAGAACATAAAGCAAAATCTACAATGGAATGGTTCAAAAATAAACATATCCAGGTGTTAGAATGGCCAAGTCAGTCCAGACCTGAATCCAATCGAGAATCTGTGGAAAGAACTGAAAACTGCTGTTCACAAATGCTCTCCATCCAACATCACTGAGCTCGAGCTGTTTTGCAAGGAGGAATGGGAAAAAATGTCAGTCTCTCGATGTGCAAAACTGATAGAGACATACCCCAAGCGACTTACAGCTGTAATCGCAGCAAAAGGTGGCGCTACAAAGTATTAACTTAAGGGGGCTGAATAATTTTGCACGCCCAATTTTTCAGTTTTTGATTTGTTAAAAAAGTTTGAAATATCCAATAAATGTCGTTCCACTTCATGATTGTGTCCTACTTGTTGTTGATTCTTCACAAAAAAATACAGTTTTATATCTTTATGTTTGAAGCCTGAAATGTGGCAAAAGGTCGCAAAGTTAAAGGGGGCCGAATACTTTCGCAAGGCACTGTATATAGACAGCTACGAAAAAAACAGATGAAAACTCTGGGTAAATAGTGAGGTCTGCAGCTTATCATAAGATACTCCAACTCAGGCGAGCAAAACTTTGAGACTTCCTGAGATATCGTTCACCAACTGTTGTTTACATAAATGCATAGGCCCCTGCCCCGTGTCTTACCAGAGGCTGCTGTTCTGCCTTGCCGATAAAGTGTATAACCCGCCAGCTCTATGTTCTTAATGTCGTCGTTGATCCACGACTCGGTGAAGCATAAAATATTGCCGTTTTTAAGTCCCGTTGTTAGGATATACACGTGCTTTCAGTTCATCACATTTATTTTCTAGCGATTGAACTTTAGCTAGCAGAACGGAGAGCAAGGGCAGATTAGCCACTCGTCGCCTGGTCCTCACAAGGCACCCTGATCTTTTGCCTCGAAATATACGTTTCCTTCTCCAGCCAGTCACGGGGATCGGGCCTGGTCGGGTGTCAACAGTATATCCCTCGCGTCAAACTCATTGAAGAAAAACTCTTTGTCCAGTTTGAGGTGAACAATCCCAGTTCTGATGTTTAGAAGTCCTTTTTGGTCATAGGAGACGGTAGCAGCAACGTTATGTACAAAACAAGTTACAAACAACACGAAAAAACAAACAAAATAGCATGATTGGTTGAGGGCCGATAAAATGGCAGCCCTACCCACCGGCGCCATCATCTTGACTGGTAATGGCAACATAATGCAATTAATAATCTAATGCAGCATTTCTATTTAATACAAACAGCAACACATTTCTATTTGTGAAATGTTATTATATAATTATTCCATACTCAATCCTGTGTATTCTCAAATATTGATGTTGTTTTTTTTCTTTAGTGGAACTGATAGGTTTGGAGTACCTCTTTGATCAAACTGGTTTGGTGCTGCAGGATTACAAGGCTGCCATTGAGGAACTGGAAACAGGTGATCTTGATTTCCAAGGGGAGGATGATGAGGGCTTTGTGGAGCTTGTGGAATTTCAGGACCTGACAGTTCCAGTGGTGGAGACAGCCCTGCCACTTGTTGGCACCTATCGCCCTACTCCCACCCCCTCTACCAGAATCGAGTCCACAGCTGCATCAGTCAGTCCCCTGTCCTCCACTCCAGTTCGGGTTAACATTACTCCTTAGTCCAGGACCATAAATGTTATTTTTAAAGTGTGAATTGACTCTGGCAGTCAAAACAGCCAAATACACCTTCTGAACGTGAATCGATTCTCAATTCGGGTACGGGTTTAGAAACATAAAACACAGCAAAATAATGTTTTGTGACAACATGTTGCGGCGCCCTTCATCTGTTTACACATAGGTGTTAGGAGACACAGAAAGCTTTTTAGCACAGGTAGGCGACACTGAAAACACGCGCTGTAACATGGAGATATGGCCGTGTGGTAAGGTAACATTAACCCAATAAAGGTGTGTACAATTTTAACCTTTTGTTTAGAGAGTCTGGGCTCTAAACAAAACTCCCCCGTACAGAAGACGCCTTCATCCAATGACTCTTATGTGTAATGTAATGAAGCGAGAGTCATGATCAACAGGCTATCTCAGGAGAAGCAAAGTGTTGGAATACAAACTAAATATACAGTGAGTTCCAAAAGTATAGGGATAGTGAAAAATTTGGTTGTTCTGGCTCCGTACTCCAGCACTTTGGGTTTGAAATTATCCAAAGAGGCTGTCAGGTTTAATTTGAGGGTGTTTTCATCCATTTACAGCTCTTTTTATTACACCACTTTATGTACATAGTCCTCCCTATTTAAGAGGAACCAAAAGTATTGGGACAAATGAACTTGTGTGTATTAAAGTAGTCAAACGTTTAGTATTTGGTCCCATATTCCTAGCACACAATGATTACATCAAGCTTGTGACTCTACAAACGGTTGGGTGCATTTGCTCTTTGTTTTGGTTGAGTTTCCGATGATTTTGTGCCCAATAGAAATGACTGGTTTTTAATGTATTGTGTCATTTTTGAGTCACTTATTGTAAATAAGAATACAATATGTTTCTAAACACTTCTACATTAATGTGGATGATACCAGGATTACGGAGAGTCCTGATGAATTCTGAATAATGATGAGTGAGAGAGTTACAGAAGCACAAATATCATGATGTATGACACAAGGGCTATGTTGAGAGGTGGCTTGCAGTAAGCATTTCATAGCACTGTTTACACCCTGCTGTATTCTGTATATACGATTCATAAAATTGGGTTTGATTTTAGTTGATTTTTGACAGTAAGGATGCTTGCCATTTCAGGAGACATAGTTCTGAAAGAGAGTACACGGGGGCTACTGTATATCTCTGGATCAATTTGGCCAGGACTGTACTGCTTCGAGTTGGCAACCCAGCAACAAGGCACACTTTTTGGGTCAACACAAGATGCAGTTCAGCCTTTAGAGGAAGCAGACCTTCAAGTGGGTTGTTGAAAATGCTCTGTGGTATGCTGGGTATTTGGTGGCATCGATGAAGAGTGACGCAAAAAAAACATGCTGCCAATCACATTACTTTGAAGGTGTATCTGGAGGTCCCGCCCCACGATGCAGTCGACACATCTACCGGCATCAGTCCTCCACTCCTGTATGTACTATTCCACCACCAGCTGGGCCTCTGTACATGATCTCCACACCTGTGCCCGTCTGGGCCTCTGTTCATGATCTCCACACCTGTGCCCGGCTGGGCCTTTGCTCATGATCTCCACACATGTGCCCGGCTGGACCTCTGTCCATGGCCTTGACCCCCTTGGCTGGCACCGGTGCCCGGCTGGACCTTTGTTCATGATCTCCACACCTGTGCCCGGCTGGGTCTCTGTCTTTGAATTCCACACCTATGCCCGGCTGGGTCTCTGTCTTTGAATTCCACACCTGTGCCCGGCTTGGTCTCTGTCTTTGACTCTGTCTCTGTCTTTGTCCCTCTGTGGTGTTTATTTAACTGTTTAAACAGCATAATTTGTCATTGATGTTTTTCTCAACAGTATTATCTCCTTCCTCTTAATTCACTCTGAGCACAAAACCCCTTAGCTGAATTCTGTAATTACATTTTGATCAAGTGTCAGTCTTTGAATGCTCCATTGTATATACTATGTAATGTTCCTGCTAGTGTGCCTTGTGCACTGATTTCAAACAAATAGAATATATTTGTCATTCTCGCGTCTTCCTCCAATTCTGTGTCTTGAATTACTTTCTTGATTTACAATCAAAACAATTTAGCCAACATTACGTGTTCAATGTGAACTTGATATTAAATGTAAAGATTAAGCCATTTCTCTTTTTTTGAGATAAACAAGATTTAACTCCTGTGGTGTTTAGGCTTAACACATTTAGGCTCCCCTTCTTCAAGTTTGAGTCCTGTAGAGGGTGAGCGGTTTGACAAAAAGAGATGTTTTCATAAGGAAACCTTATGGGTGATGATGACAGCTTTACGGGCTGAGAGGAACAATGATTGTCGGATGAAGCTCGATGCTTTTCTCCTCTCAGATTGTCACGGGAAGGAAAATAAAGCATTAAGAAACAATTAAGAGCTAAATACAGCAGCCGTGTCGGGGTTCGATACAGGGTCGACATCGGCTAGTATGTTCATTCTTGGTAGAAAATGCACCCCGAATTCGCTACACTTGCTAATTCCTGGTGGCACATCCTCAACTAATGAGCTATATCCTTGGAGCACCAATAAGAAGAAGAGACTTGCTTGGGCCAAGAAACACGAGCAATGGATGTTTGACCAGTGGAAATCTGTCCTTTGGTCTGATGAGTCCAAATTTGAGATTTTTGGTTCCAACCACCATGTCTTTGTGAGATGCAGAGTAGGTGAACGGATGATCTCTGCATGTGTGGTTCCCACCGTGAAGCATAGAGGAGGTGTGATGGTGTGGGGGTGCTTTGCTGGTGACACTATCGGTGATTTATTTAGAATTCAATGCACACTTAACCAGCATGGTTACAGCTGAGCGCAAACCAGATAGGATATAATTTGTTTTTCAACAGGACAATGACCCAACAACCCTCCAGGCTGTGTAAGGGCTATTTTACCAAGAAGGAGAGTGATGGAGTGCTGCATCAGATAACCTGGCCTCCACAATCACCCAACCTCAACCCAATTGAGATGGTTTGGGTTGAGTTGGACTGCAGAGTGAAGGAAAAGCAGCCAACAAGTGCTCAGCATATGTGGGAACTCCTTCTAGACTGTTGGAAAAGCATTCCAGGAGAAGCTGGTTGAGAGAATACCAAGAGTGTGCACAGCTGTCATCAAGGCAAAGGGTGGCTACTTTGAAGAATCTCAAATATAAAATATATTTTGATTTGTTTAACACTTATTTGTTTACTACATGATTCCATGTGTGTATAAAGAAAAACCCTTGAATGGGTAGGTATGTCCAAACTTTTGACGAGTACTGTAGCTTTCACCTGGATTCACCTGGTCAGTCTATGTCATGGAAAGAGCAGTGTATGTATATCAGTATGCGTTTCAAAATAAAGCTGATGCTTCACGTGAATACAGTCATGGTAAGGGAGACGCCATAAAGTGAACAGAGACAAACAGAAAACAGGTCAACAGCGTGATATAACTCTCCTTACCTTGGTTCAAAGGGGGCTGTCCCCATCCATACATTCCTATGGAGATGAAAGAAATTGACAACAACAAAAAAATTACTACAACAAATAAGTCAGTAAGATACAACTATCAACCAAAATCCACAACCCATAATTCCCCTCAACTATTCTCAGATGAGAAAAGGCAGACAAGAACTGCTAACGTTGAAGATCACAACAGCTTCGTGGTACAAATTCAGCTCCTTCTCCATAAGCAGAAGGGTGTTAACTAAAAGTAGAAGTTAAAGGGGGAAGTTCACCCTCAACTCCTACCCTATGAGGTCTGGAGCTTGATGGTTTTCTGTTCTACCTGATAATAAATTGCTCCCACCTGGTGTCCCATGTCTAAATCAGTCCCTGATTAGAGGGGAACAATGAAAAAATGCAGTGGAACTGGCTTCGAGGTCCAGAGTTGAGTTTGAGGGCCCTGGACCCTTCAAAAACCAAAACGTGCACCCCTTGGGGTCCTGAGGACAGAGTTTGGGAACCCTGATTTAGATGTAGCTTATAAGAGAATTCTACCCACTATTTTCGCATTGAAATCCAGGAAGTACATTCATGTGTTCCGCAAGTCGGGTCGTCACTGGTTACCACAGCCACAAAGTCATAAAACCTGCCTATCTCCACAATTTCTCTTCTTAAAATGTGATTTTAATTATAACCTTAACCTTAAAAGTAGCATTTTTATATAAAAATACAGAAATCTAAATACTCAAGCAATGGACCTACAAACTGTCTGGGGCGATGACAATGGCTAGGCAAGTGTTATAAACGGCCTAGGAGTGTTTTGGGGTGAACTCTCCCTTAAATATAACTTTTTATTTATTTTTTATTTAACCTTTATTTAACTAAGCAAGTCAGGTTAAGAACACACTTATTTACAACGACGGCCTAGGAACAGTGTGTTAACTGCCTTGTTCTGGGGGAAAACGACAGATTTTTACCTTGTCAGCTCGTGATTCAATCCAGCAAAATGCTCTAACCACTAGGCTACCTGCTGCCCCAAATAGCTGGAATGCAACGCTAAATGCATTGAAAACAAAGGAGGTTCCTCTAAAACACAATAGCAGGCAAGGTATAACGGATCATAATGTCTGAGTGAACTGCAGATGAATAAAGTCAAGTAAACACAGAGAAAATAAAGATTGTCAGATTACTGTTATTTTTACCACCTGGCAACACTTCTATTGTGTCTGAAATAGTTCAATAGAGCAGTCGGTTTATAGAACACATCTGAAATACAGACGTTTTCTAGTTCATGGAAAAAGGACTGGAAACTGTGTTTCTCCCTTGATAGTCTATGGTCGATTCTGCATCAACTGGGTAGACAAGATTGATTACACATGGTGTTTGAGCATGGATTGAGTTGAGTGTCATTACATGACATTAACATTTTTAGAAAGCTTTCAAAAACTCCCTTGTGTTGTAGCTTTGATGATTGTATAGTTAACTTTGACAATGATGTTCAACTCCTGATAAAACAGTATATTACTCGATATTCAGACTCATTTTTAAACCCATGTAAATAATGCAGCAGGAACGAATACATGTTTAACTTTGGCTATATTGACAAGAAGTTGATTAATTAGTGAAAGTGGGTGCTCATCAAATCAAATGTGTTTATAAAGCCCTTTTTACATCAGCAGATGTCACAACGCGCTTATACCGAAACCCAGCCTAAAACCCCTAACAGCAAGCAATGCAGAAGCCCACTGTTACCAAACTAAGGCCATCTTCAAAGCGAAAGTAACGCCCTGGCGACGCAGTTCACAAACCCAGTGCCTTTATTATTTCAATGTGCCATCACCGACTGTCCCACACGTGACATATTACAATAACGTTTGCTTTTTGTGAGGGGCAAACGTGTGTGAGACGCGCCTTGCGCATGTGTGTTGTCCATTCCTCAGTGTTGTTGTAGCACTGATTTGGCTACAAAGTATACCGCTTGTTGACGTTCGACCTTCAAGCCCATTAGGTACAATGTAACTTTGAGTCACATTGTTGTTGCGTTGCTTTATTAACCTGTTATTAACCTATCAGCGCAAAACCCTCGCTATGACGACGTATAACGATTTCCTAAATGTCATACATTGTAAACATTTAGGCATTAA
Source organism: Oncorhynchus mykiss (assembly GCF_013265735.2). Taxonomy (NCBI): domain Eukaryota; kingdom Metazoa; phylum Chordata; class Actinopteri; order Salmoniformes; family Salmonidae; genus Oncorhynchus; species Oncorhynchus mykiss. Next base: position 51,457,941 of record NC_048585.1, on the reverse strand, counting down.
ACATACAGCTACATCTATCAAATAGACATATGCAATGTTATGTAAACACTATGACGTCATTTCGGGGACATTGCCCCCTTAATAATTAGGCTAAGCGTCAACAAAGTTGTATAATTGGTCAAAAAAGTGAAATATCTCCCTGCGGCTAAAGTCAAATATATCGGAGAACCGCGTAGACTAGGCCTCCTATCGCACTACCCTAGTGTTGGGATAAAAAAAGGCATCCATAATATGCATAGGCTACTGATAGCCTATACAGCTTCAATGTCACGAAGGATCACGTTCTACTAGATATGATGTAAAATAATACATCTATAATAGATGTGGGCCTATCTCAAACCATGTCCAACTTCCTAGTAGGCTACAGTGCTGGCAAGTCGCGGACAGTGATCTCCATTATGTTGTATTGACTCCTCCTGCGGTAGTACAAAACCAATGGTATCGGGGCTTCCCCCTTGTGCGCAAACAAGTTGCTAAGCTTCACACGAGACTCGAACATGCATTTACTTTGAGGATCAGTTTGTAAACAAACTTACCATCCATTTCCGAATTCTACTTCTGCCACGTTGGTTATTGGAATAGCCTTTCCCCTAGGGTGTTTGTCCCTTGAAAACAGGTAAATTTGTAAACTTGTCGTGACAGATCGCTCTTAGCCACCTCCGCCTTGAAGTCTCCAATGCAACTTGCCACCACCCTGTAAAATGGGGCGGAAATACCCAAATGACGTAAAGGAACAGAAAATGTATATTGGTTTCGTACAGTCATAACACATTTAAAGTTAAAAACAGTCACAAGTACCGACTGTGAGATTGAGTGCAATTTAACTGCGTCTTTGTAGCCACTATGTTGCGCAAATTTGACAATAAAGTAGGCATATCAACAATATTTCTATTCTGTTGATATGTTCAAACTGAGTCAATGGAGAATAAATATTTCAACATAGTAAAATACAATGGTTTGGTATCCTGTCTTGTAAAGTCCAGTTGTTCCCAAACTGTGCGGTGCATCCAGAGAGGATGCGCAAATATAACACATATATGCAGTACCAGTCAAAAGTTTGGACACACCTACTCATTACAGGGATTTTCTTTATTTTCACTATTTTCTACATTTTAGAATAATAGTGAAGACATCAAAACTATGAAGTAACACATATGGAATCATGTAGTAACCAAAAAAGTGTTGAACAAATCAAAATATATTTTATATTTGAGATTCTTCAAAGTAGTCACGCTTTGCCTTGATGACGGCTTTGCACATGCTTGGCATTCTCTCAACCAGCTTCATGAGGTATTCACCTGGAATGCATTTCAATTAACAGGTGTGCCTTGTTAAAAGTTAATTTGTGGAATTTCTTTCCTTCTTAATGAGTTTGAGCTAATCAGTTGTGTTGTGACAAGGTAGAGGTGGTATACAGAAGATAGCCCTATTTAGTAAATTACCAAGTCTATATTATGGCAAGAACAGCTCAAATAAGCAAAGAGAAACGACAGTCCATCATTACTTTAAGACATAAAGGTCAGTCTTTGAAAGTTTATTCAAGTGAAATCGCAAACACAATCAAGCACTATGATGAAACTGGCTTTCATGAAGACCGCCACAGGAAAGGATGACCCAGAGTTACATCTGCTGCAGACACATCTCAACATCAATTGTTCAGAGGAGACTGCGTGAATCAGGCCTTCATGGTTGAATTGCTGCAAGGAAAACATTACTAAAGGACACCAATAAGAATAAGAGACTGGCTTGGGCCATGAAACACAAGCAATGGACATTAGACCGGTGGAAATCTGTCCTTTGGTCTGATGAGTCCAAATGTGAGATTTTTGGTTCCAATTGCAGTGTTTTGTGAGACGCAGAGTAGGTGAACGGATGATCTCTGCATGTGTGGTTCTCACCGTGAAACATGGAGGCGGAGGTGTGATGGTGTGGGGGTTCTTTGCTGGTGACACTGTCTGTGATTGATTTAGAATTCAAGATACACTTAACCAGCATTTCTACCACAGCATTCTGCCGCGATACGCCATCACATCTGGTTTGCGCTTAGTGGGACTATCATTTATTTTTCAACAGGACAATAACCCAACACACCTCCAGGCTGTGTAAGGGCTACTTGACCAAGATTCCATATGTGTTATTTCATAGTTTTGATGTCTTCACTATTATTCTACTATGTAAAAAAAGTAAACATAAATAAAAACCCTTGAATGTGTAGGTGTGTCCAAACTTTTGACTGGTACTGTATATATTTTTTAAGGAACTCAGTCCGCCTTTCAACTCTCGAAAGGTGTAATAATAGAATGCACAAGGTGCCATGTTTAAATTGGGTGTGTATCACCAGTTTTCCTCTTGCCCTGTCAGTCATTGCATACCTTAGAGAGCTATTTATAACTTGTCAGAAATGTCCAGATCAACTAGCCTACAGTGGGGCAAAAAAGTATTTAGTCAGCCACCAATTGTGCAAGTTCTCCCACTTGAAAAGATGAGAGAGAACTGTAATTTTCATCATAGGTACACTTCAACTATGACAGACAAAATGAGAAAAAAAAATCAGAAAATCACATTGTAGGATTTTTAATGAATTTATTTGCAAATTATGGTGGAAAATAAGTATTTGGTCAATAACAATAGATTATCTCAATACTTTGTTATATACCCTTTGTTGACATTGAAAGAGGTCAAACGTTTTCTGTAAGTCTTTACAAGTTTTTCACACACTGTTGTTGGTATTTTGGCCCATTCCTCCATGCAGATCTCCTCTAGAACAGTGATTTGTTTGGGGCTGTTGCTGGGCAACACGGACTTTCAACTCCTTCCAAAGATTTTCTATGGGGTTGAGATCTGGAGACTGGCTAGGCCACTCCAGGACCTTGAAATGCTTCTTACGAAGCCACTCCTTCGTTGCCTGGGCGTTGTGTTTGGGATCATTGTCATGCTGAAAGACCCAGCTACGTTTCATCTTCAATGCCCTTGCTGATGGAAGGAGGTTTTCACTCACGATACATGGCCCCATTCATTCTTTCCTTTACACGGATCAGTCGTCCTGGTCCCATTGCAGAAAAACAGCCCCAAAGCATGATGTTTCCACCCCCATGCTTCACAGTAGGTATGGTGTTCTTTGGATGCAACTCAGCATTCTTTGTCCTCCAAACACGACGAGTTGAGTTTTTACCAAAAAGTTATATTTTGGTTTCATCTGACCATATGACATTCTCCCAATCTTCTTCTGGATCATTCAAATGCTCTCTAGCAAACTTCAGACGGGCCTGCTAAAGCAGGGGGACACGTCTGCCACTGCAAGATTTAAGTTCCTGGCGGCGTAGTGTGTTACTGATGGTAGGCTTTGTTACTTTGGTCCCAGCTCTCTGCAGGTCATTCACTAGGTCCCCCACTAGGTCCCCCTCACGGGGTGAGATATTGCGTGGAGCCCCAGATCGAGGGAGATTATCAGTGGTCTTGTATGTCTTCCATTTCCTAATAATTGCTCCCACAGTTGATTTCTTCAAACCAAGCTGCTTACCTATTGCAGATTCAGTCTTCCCAGCCTGTTACAGGTCTACAATTTTGTTTCTGGTGTCCTTTGACAGCTCTTTGGTCGTGGCCATAGTGGAGTTTGGAGTGTGACTTTTTGAGGTTGTGGACAGGTGTCTTTTATACTGATAACAAGTTCAAACAGGTGCCATTAATACAGGTAACGAGTGGAGGACAGAGGAGCCTCTTAAAGAAGAAGTTACAGGTCTGTGAGAGCCAGAAATCTTGTTTGTTTGTAGGTGACCAAATACTTATTTTCCACCACAATTTGCAAATAAATTCTTTAAAAATCCTATAATTAGATTTTCTGGATTTTTTTTCTAATTTTGTCTGTCATAGTTGAAGTGTACCTATGATGAAAATTACAGGCCTCTCTCATCTTTTTAAGTAGGAGAACTTGCACAATTGGTGGCTGACTAAATACTTTTTTGCCCCACTGTATGTCAGCTATGTTGTTTAGCCCATAGATTTTGTAGACATGGCAAAATGTATAGAATTGCAATAACATTTTCTTTAAAACTGCAATATTGTTCTGCACCCCATAGCAAAATGTGTATAGTTGCCGGAAATAAGCTTTAAACCTGCAAACATGTCTCTTCGCCAACAAGAAGGGTGTGAACAGTTTGTGTCATGAACAGTGCTTGTGCCCATAGAAATAGACAATGCCTGAGTGAAGCATTTTAGGAATCCCTGTTAAAAGGTACACAACTCGCCCACAGGGGCACGGATGTCCATTCGACGTCTATTTCTTGTTGGTTCAACATCATTTCATTGAAATGATGTTGAAACAACGTTGATTCAACCAGTGTATGCCCAATTTAAGGCCAGTGGTCTACCTGCATGTGGTTTCATTATTTTGTTCCTTAAACAATTTGCCCATAAAAAGGCCAATTACCTATAAACCATATTTAGTTTGTTGTACATGTAGGCTACACAGTGGGGAGAACAAGTATTTGATACACTGCTGATTTTGCAGGTTTTCCTACTTACAAAGCATGTAGAGGTCTGTAATTTTATCATAGGTACACTTCAACTGTGAGAGACGGAATCTAAAACAAAAATCCAGAAAATCACATTGTATGATTTTTAAGTAATTAATTTGCATTTTATTGCATGACATAAGTATTTGATACATCAGAAAAGCAGAACTTAATATTTGGTACAGAAAGCTTTGTTTGCAATTACAGAGATCATATGTTTCCTGTAGTTCTTGACCAGGTTTGCACACACTGCAGTGGGGATTTTGGCCCACTCCTCCATACAGACCTACAGATCCTTCAGGTTTTGAGGCTGTCGCTGGACTTTCAGCTCCCTCCAAAGATTTTCTATTGGGTTCAGGTCTGGAGACTGGCTAGGCCACTCCAGGACCTTGAGATGCTTCTTACGGAGCCACTCCTTAGTTGCCCTGGCTGTGTGTTTCGGGTCGTTGTCATGCTGGAAGACCCAGCCACGACTCATCTTCAATGCTCTTACTGAGGGAAGGAGGTTGCTGGCCAAGATCTTGCGATACATGGCCCCATCCATCCTCCCCTCAATACGGTGCAGTCGTCCTATCCCCTTTGCAGAAAAGCATCCCCAAAGAATGATGTTTCCACCTCCATGCTTCACGGTTGGGATGGTGTTCTTGGGGTTGTACTCATCCTTCTTCTTCCTCCAAACACGGCGAGTGGAGTTTAGACCAAAAAGCTCTATTTTTGTCTCATCAGACCACATGACCTTCTCCCATTCCTCCTCTGGATCATCCAGATGGTCATTGGCAAACTTCAGACGGGCCTGGACATGCACTGGCTTGAGCAGGGGGACCTTGCGTGCGCTGCAGGATATTAATCCATGATGGCGTAGTGTGTTACTAATGGTTTTCTTTGAGACTGTGGTCCCAGCTCTCTTCAGGTCATTGACCAGGTCCTGCCATGTAGTTCTGGGCTGATCCCTCACCTTCTTCATGATCATTGATGCCCCATGAGGTGAGATCCTGCATGGAGCCCCAGACCGAGGGTGATTGACCGTCATCTTGAACTTCTTCCATTTTCTAATAATTGCGCCAACAGTTGTTGCCTTCTCACCAAGCTGCTTGCCTATTGTCCTGTAGCCCATCCCAGCCTTGTGCAGGTCTACAATTTGATCGACTGATGTCCTTACACAGCTGTCTGGTCTTGGCCATTGTGGAGAGGTTGGAAACTGTTTGATTGAGTGTGTGGACAGGTGTGTTTTATAAAGGTAACAAGTTCAAACAGGTGCAGTTAATACAGGTAATGAGTGGAGAACAGGAGGGCTTCTTAAAGAAAAACTAACAGGTCTGTGAGAGACGGAATTCTAGCTGGTTGGTAGGTGATCAAATACTTATGTCATGCAATAAAATGCAAATTAATTACTTAAAAATCATATCAAAATGTGATTTTCTGGATTTTTGTTTAAGAAATAATAAAAAATAATTGTTCTCCCCACTGTATATATTGAACAAAACTATCAATGCAACATGTAAAGTGTTTTTTTCTAAAATGTTCAAATTTGTTTACATCCCTGTAAGTGAGCATTTCTCCTTTGCCAAGACAATCCATCCACCTGTCAGGTGTGGCAAATCAAGAAGCTGAATAAACAGCATGATCATTACACAGGTGCTGGGAACAATTAAAGGCCACACTTAAATGTGCAGTTTTGGCACACAACACAATTCTACAGATGTGTCAATTTTGAGAGAGCGTGCAATTGGCATGCTGACTGCAGGAATGTCCACCAGAGCTGTTGCCAAAGAATTGAATGTTCATTTTTCTACCATAAGCCGTCTCCAAAGTTTTTTTTTAGAATTTGGCAGCACGTCCAACCGGCCTCACAACCTCAGACCAGATGTAACCACGCCAGCTCAGGTCCTCCACATCCGGTTTCTTTACCTGCGGGATCATCTGAGACCAGCACCCAGACAGCTGATGAAACTGAGGGATATTTCTGTCTGTAATAAAGCCCCTTTGTGGGGGAAAAGTAATTTTTGATTGACTGGCGCTGGCCCCCCAGTGGCTGTGCCCCTGCCCAGTCTTGTGAAATCCATAGATTAGGGCCTGATGAATGTATTTCAATAGACTATGTCTTTATATGTACTGTAACTCTGTAAAATCATGCAGCGCGCCATGTGGCCAGAGGGAGGCACCAAAAGTCATATTTGGAATCGACAGTTGACCCATCGCCCTCTTGAGTCTCCGAAATATCTCGTGGTCAGACTACATAAACAGGGTAGCCTAGTGTTGGACTAGTAACCGGAAGGTTGCAAGTTCAAATCCCTGAGCTGACAAGGTACATATCTGTCGTTATTCCCCTGAACAGGCAGTTAACCCACTGTTCCTAGGCTGTCATTGAAAATAAGAATTTGTTCTTAACTGACTTGCCAAGTTAAATAAAGGTAAAATAAATAAATGGCACCGTTAATCGAGCATCTGACCAATTACGCGAGACTTTCAGTTCTCAACTCCAAGAGAATCAAGAATCCCATTGCAGGAGTAATAAAAACAAGCCAGTTTACAAGATTTCCAGTAATTTCAATCAATTCAATTCACCCATTTTGAAGTGATTTACAAATAGACTTCTGAGATGTTATATATGTGAGAGAAAAAAAAACTAAAACATTATAAGCATTACACAATGAATTAAGAAATTGCAATTCCCCTTACTGAAATATGGCCATGGCTAATCATCATTATGCATAGGCCTTTATTGTATTTCATTCAATAGGTTATTTGGCTATTTCTGCATACTTGTTATTGATCTATAACACACAGACACTAGCATACATGATTAGTCCTACATGTTCTTAGCTGTGTTATTACCATTGAACCTGTGGAATTATAGGCCTACAGTATAGGTCTACAGTGTTTTCCCAGTACAAAACACCTTCGGGCAGAGAGACCCGGGAACGTGCATTCCGCTGGCTGTGAGTCGGCGGCGGTGTTTATGCGGTGCCTGCCAGGGACTGTGGCAGCAGTAAGCAGTGGAGAGAAAGAGTGCTGTTTGAGAGCACCACCCACTACAGAAATGGCGGAGGGGGAATTGGACGTCGACTCGCTGATCGCCCGATTATTAGAGGGTGAGTGTATCATAGCTTTTATATTTTTAAAATCACATTTCAAATCAGGGGGCTGGCCATTGCGTTGCGGTTTAAAACACTGTCCTTGCAGTGGAGGCCCTGGTTCGAGGGAAGGGGAGACCGGGGTGTAAAATCGCTAGCCAAACAGTTGCTAAAACGAGTGTTTCTATTGGACAAATTCAGGAAGGTCCTTCCCCGTTTCGTTCCGTTTGATTTCGTCTAAACGTTTTGCAACAGAATAGGCGTAATGAATACGCCCCCGGAGTTTAAGCGTTTTGGAAAGGAAAACCTTTATCTACTTCCCCAGAGTTAGATGAACTCGTGGATACCATTGTTATGTCTCTGCATGAAGTTTGAAAAAACATTGCTGTTAGCACAATTGTCTCTGCGGTTTAAAGGAAGTTACTAACTAGAGTTATCGCAATGACTTGAAGTCTAAGGTAACTCCATATAAAATGTATTTGTCACGTGCTTTATAAACAACAGGTGTAGACTAACAGTGAAATGCAGTGCCAGCTCTAGCCTTTTGGGGACCCTAAGCAAGTTTTGGTTGGAGGGCCCCCCACCTCACTGCAAAACAGGTCAGGGCCACTGGGAATGTGCCCTTCATTCCCGGTCGGTATTCGGCCACGATTACTTCAATTTCAGATAGCTCGCTAGACTAACTACCAATCAAAAAATGGTTAGCTGACATAGCTAATTGATTGTCTGTCAGCAAAAAAAGGGAGGGGGGGGGGCATTGTGTTGCTAATACCCTGGTGAAATGCTTATTTACAGACCTTCCCAACTATGCAGAGATTATTATTCTTTTTAAATAGTAGAAAAATATAGAACAATTATAACACTAGGAATACAAATAATAACACAAGGAATAAATACAAAATTAATAATGATATTCATGGGGTACCAGTACCAAGTCGATGTGAAGGGGTATGAGGTTGTTGAGGTACATACAGTATGTACATATAATGTAGGTAGGGATAAAGTGACTATGCAATGGGATAGATAATAAACAGTAACAGCAGCGTATGTGATGAGTCAAAAGAGATTAGTGCAAAAAGGGTCAATGCAGATATTCCTGGTAGATATTGGTTAACTATTTAACTACCTACACTGAATAAAAATATAAGGAATGTCCACCAGAGCTGTTGCTAGATAATGTTAATTTCTCTACCATAAGCTGCCTTCAAAGTCGTTTTAGAGAGTTTGGCAGTACGTCCAACTGGCCTCACAACTGCAGACCACGTGTATGGCGTTGTGTGGGCGAGTGGTTTGTGAACAGAGTGCCCCATGGTGGTGGTGGAGTTATGGTATGAGCAGGCATAAGCTACCGACAAAGAACGCAATTGCATTTTATCGATGACAATTTGAATGCACAAAAATATAGTGAAGAGATCCTGAAGCCCATTTTTTTTTTTTTTAAAGGTATCCGTGACCAACATGTACATGTCTGTATTCCCAGTCATTTGAAATCCATAGATTAGGACCTAATTAGTTTGACTTAAATTGACTGATTTCCTCCAAATGAACTCAGTAAAATCAATGAAATTGTTGCATTTATATTTTTGTTCAGTATATTTAGCAGTCTTAATACTTGGGGTAGAAGCTGTTCAGGGTCCTGTTGGTTCCAGACTTTGTGCATTGGTACCGCTTGCTGTGCGTGCTAGCCAATACCATAGTCTTCCAGTAATTGTGCTAACGCTAGCTAGCATTGGCTCGCGAAACTAACTTCCTTCATACTGGATGCAGAGACATAAACATTGTATCCATGAGTTCATCTAACTCTGGGGAAGTAGAGAAAGGGCTCAAAATCAATGCCAAAATCAATGCCAAAATCCCGAAGTCTACCAATCCCCTATTTCTGCTATATTGACACTCGGTGCTGCTAAAATAACGTCATTTGAAACTGTTACAATCTGACAAAATATGAGTTTTGTTGCTTAAATGTTTACAAAGTGGCAAAACTCTAAAGTGTTGGTTTGGAATTATACTGTTATTGGTAGGCTGAATGAAAGGATGTAGGCCTAGGCTATTTTAGGAAAAACTGAGTATTGGGTCAATTTCCTCTCTAGGCTACTCACGGATAATTAGAGGTGGAACCACAATCAATCGATCTAGATATCGATTTGTTTTGATGTGCAGAAATGTGAACAAGTCTAACCTACATAATTAGGTAAGTTAGTATTTTTCTTAAGTAGCCTGTCTACTATATGTAAAGCGTAACATAAAAGCATACACTTGATTGCATATTTCTGATAATATAATGAGATACTCCTACAGTTTATTGTAACTAGATGGATGTAGAGTGAAGACAATTGTTGGACTTTCCAACTTGATTAACCAATTCATTGGTGCAAAGAACCCTTCAACAAATGCTTGCCTTTATCACCATATAGGCAAATGCTAATACTGCACTGCAGTTACTGAGTCAGTTGCCTATTGGCATTATGTCACTTAGGCTGCGTTTACAGAGGCAGCCTAATTCTGATCTTTTCCCACTAATTGGTGTTATGACAAATCCGATAAGCTCTTTTGGCAAGAATTGGGCAAAATTTCAGAATTGGGATGCTTGTGTAAAGGCAGCCTTAGAGGACACTCGCACACACACGTTTAAAAAAAATGTTGTCCCTTTAAAGTAACATCAAATTGATCAGAAATACAGTGTAGACATTGTTCATGTTGTAAATTACTATTGTAGCTGGAAAAGGCTGATTTTTAATGGAATATCTACATAGGCGTACAGAGGCCCATTATCAGCAACCATCACTCCTGTGTTCCAATGGCACGTTGTGTTAGCTGATCCAAGTTTATCATTTTAAAAGACTAATTGATCATTAGAAAACCCTTTTGCAATTATGTTAGCACAGCTGAAAACGGTTCTGATTAAAGAAGCAATAAAACTGGCCTTCTTTAGACTAGTTGAGGATGAAAGCTATTCCATGCGAGAAATTGCCATGAAACTGAAGACCTCGTACAACGCTGTGTACTACTCCCTTCACAGAACAGTGCAAACTGGCTCTAACCAGAATAGAAAGATGAGTGGGAGGCCCCGGTGCACTACTGAGCAAGAGGACAAGTACATTAGAGTGTCTAGTTTGAGAAACAGACGCCTCACAAGTCCTCAACTGTCAGCTTCATTAAATAGTACCCGCAAAACATCAGTCTCAACGTCAACAGTGAAGAGTCAACTCCGGGATGCTTGCCTTCTAGGTAGAGTTGCAAAGAAAAAGACATATTTCTGTCTAGTTTCTGTGTTTTTTTTGTCCATCTTAATCTTTTCTTTTAATTGGCCAGTCCTGGGAAATTTTCTTCACACTTACAACCTCATGCTAATCGGTGGACGGGAAACCAATCCCAAATGTGTTTTAATAAGCGTCTTGATATGCCACACCTGTCAGGTGGATGGATTATCTTGGCAAAGGATACATGCTCAGTAAAAAGGAATTTAAACAAATTTGTGCACAACATTTTAGAGAAATAAGCTATTTGTGCGTGTGGTAAATTTCTGGCATGTTTTATTTCAGCACTTTACAGCGTTTTCTATTTAGTGTAGTAATCATAAGGAATTCAAGGAGTGCTCTGCTCCTCTTCTAGTATGGCAATTATGTTGTACCAGCCACAGAGACATGTACAGGCGGCTCTGTTCACAAGTAGGCACTTTCACGCTGTAAGGTACATTGTAAGTGCACTGAGTTTAGGTCTCAGCTATTTGGAAAGAGCCTGTTTGTTCTGAAGTAGGCTACATTTAGAATTGTCAGTTTTCTCCTAAAGTTTAAGACGGTGTACTTGGCAAAAAAAAATCTGTTATTCTGAGATATTGTATTATTAATGCAACATAGAACTACGAGTGTAAAGGGTTATGTGCTCCTGATCCTGTAGGTAACCTATTGTTGTGCCCACACAGCCAGTTATGAGTAGTTAGCTGGGCATGATGTCTCACGGAAGCACACGGGTTTTCCAGATGGGTGAGGCTACAGTATGTGCTCTTAGGCAGGAAAGTCAAACTCAAAGACATTGTTCTTCCTGTGTGTTCTGTAAATGGACCGAAGTAGTGATGGACAAACGTTGAATATATACACACACCAGCAGACACGCATACGATGAAACCGGCAGACCCCATGTTATGGATGTGCCAATATAATCATCTTTGGCTTGGTTTGGAGTTGAGACAGTGTCCCACAGTGAGAGTGTGAAACAGTAGCGGAGAAGATGGATATTTGCTGAGCCAATTGTGCCTGAGACTGACCCTGAGGTAATCTGAGACCTCCACAGCACTGAGGAAACTCAGAGGGGGAAATTGGCCGGATCTGGTCCTGTGTGCGTGTGTGTGTGTTAGCAGGAATAATGTTATGGGGCTGCTGCTGGCCCACTTTCTCTGCTGAACAGTCAAGCCTTAGTTAGGGGTGCAGTCAGAAAGTCAGGCCATTGATAGAACCCCCTTCATCTCACACGCAAACACGCACACACCAACTCTAGTTGGTCTATTCATTGTTATACGCTAGCTGCTCTCACGTCTCAATCATATTTCAAAATATAATCAATCTATTTGTCACATGCTTCCGTAAACAACAGGTGTACACTGTCAATGAAATACTTACATACTGGTCCTTTTCCAACAATGTAGAGTTAAAGATGAACAAAAAATTGAAATAGTAGCACAAGGAATAAATACACGCTGAAAAATTTACAGGGAGTACCAGTACCGAGCCGATGTGCTGACTACGAGGTAATTGAGGAATATATGTACATTGTAATGTGTGCGCTGGGAATCGGGAGTGAATACATTTAATGAATGAACAAAACATAATGCAAAACAAGAAACACGAACAACGCACAGACATGAAAAGGAAACAGAAACGCCTGGGGAAGGAACCAAAGGGAGTGACATAATAAATAGGGCAGGTAATCAAGGAGGTGATGGAATCCAGGTGAGTGTCCTTATGCGCTGATGCGCGTAACGCTGGTGACAGGTGTGCGACATAACAAGCAGCCTGGTGACCTAGAGGCCAGAGAGGGAGCATACGTGACAGTACCCCCTCCCCGGCACGTGGCTCCAGCCACAGGACGCCAACCAAAGGGACGATCCCGGGGATCAGGAGCGGACCGGTCACATTTGCTGAAGCGCGGGAACCTGTCGATCCAGCTAAGGAGCGGGAGCATGGTGACCTAGAGCGCCAGAGAGGGAGCATACGTGACAGTACCCCCCTCCCCAGCACGTGGCTCCAGCCGCGGGACGCCAACCAAAGGGATGATCCCGGGGATCAGGAGCGGACCGGTTGCCTCCGCTGAGGCGTAGAAACCTGAGGAACCGGCTGAAGCATGAGAGCCCGATGATCCGGCCGAAAACTCCACGGCTGCTTCGGCCGAGTCACAGGAACCTGTACACCCAGCTGAGGCATGGAAGTCCGACAAACCGGCTGAGGCCTCCCAGGTAGCTCAGACACCCGGACCCGACATCACCTCCAACACAAAAATAAATAAATTACTCCCTGATGCTTCCCTTAGGTGAGGTGTTATTCTGTAACGTGTGCGCTGGGAGTCAGGAAGCAAGTTCAGGGAGTGAATACATTTAATGAATGAACAGAACATAATGCAAAACAAGAAACACGAACAACGCACAGACATGAAACAGAAACAATAACGCCTGGGGATGGAGGTGTGCGCCATAACGAGCAGCCTGGTGACCTAGAGGTCAGAGAGGGAGCCCACGAGACATGCATATAGGTAGGGCTGACTAGACAATCGGCTGTAGATACAGTGCCTTCAGAATACCCCTTGACTTATTCCAAATGTTGTTGTTACTACCTGAATTCAAATAGATTAAAACATTTTTATCACCCATCTACACTCAATACCCCATAATGACAAAGTGAAAACATGTTTTTAGACATTTATTGAAAATGAAATAGAGATATCTAATTTACATACAGTACCAGTCAAAAGTTTGGACACACCTACTTATTCAAGTTTTTTATTTAAAAAAAACTATTTTCTACATTGAAATAACACATGGACTCATGTAGTTACCAAATAATTGTTAAACAAATTATTTTAGATTCTATATTTTAGATTCCCACATGCTGAGCATTTGTTGGCTGTTTTTCCTTCACTCTGCGGACCAACTCATTCCTAACCATCTCAATTGGGTTGAGGTCGGGGAATTGTGGACGTCAGGTCATCTGATGCAGCACCATCACTCTCCTTCTTGGTCAAATAGCCCGTACACAGCCTGGAGGTGTGTTGGGTCATTGTCCTGTTGAAAAACAGGTGATAGTCCCACTAAGCGCAAACCAGACCGTGTCTCCAGCAAAGCACCATTACACCTCCTCCTCCTGCTTCACGGTGGGAACCACACATGCGGAGATCATCCGTTCAGCTACTCTGCGTCTCACAAAGACACGGCAGTTGGAACCAAAAATCTCAAATTTGGGACTCATCAGACCAAAGGACAGATTTCTACCAGTCTAATCACCATTGCTTATGTTTCTTGGCCCAAGCAAGTCTCTTGTTATTGGTGTCCTTTAGTAGTGGTTTCTTTGCAGCAATTCGACCATGAAGGCCTGATTCACACAGTCTCCTCTGAACAGTTTATGTTGAGATGTCTGTTACTTGAACTCTGAGAAGCATTTATTTGGGCTGCAATATGAGGTGCAGTTAACTCTAATTGAACGTATCCTCTGCAGCGGAGATAACTCTGGGTCTTCCTTCCCAGTGGCGGTCCTCATGAAAGCCAGTTTCATCATAGCGCTTGATGGTTTTTGTGACTGCACAGTTCTTGAAATTTTCTGGATTTACTGACCTTCATGTCTTAAGGTAATGATGGACTGTCATTTCTCTTTGCTTATTTGAGCTGTTCTTGACATACAGTTGAAGTCGGAAGTTTACATACACTTAGGTTGGAGTCATTAAAACTAGTTTTTCAACCACAACACACATTTCTTGTTAACAAACTATAGTTTTGGCAAGTCGGTTAGGACAGCTAGTTTGTGCATGACACAAGTACATGTTCCAACAATTGTTTACAGACAGATTATTTCACTTATAATTCACTGTATCACAATTCCAGTGGGTCAGAAGTTTACATACACTAGGTTGACTGTGCCTTTAAGCCTTTAAACAGCTTGGAAATTCCAGAAAACTATGTCATGGCTTCTGATAGGCAAATTGACATTATTTGAGTCAATTGGAGGTCTATCTGTGTATGTATTTCAAGGCCTACCTTCAAACTCAGTGCCTATTTTCTTGACATCATGGAAAAATCAAAGAAATCAGCCAAGACCTCAGAAAAACAATTGTAGCCCTCCACAATTCTGGTTCATCCTTGGGAGCAATTTCCAAATGCCTGAAGGCACCACGTTCATCTGTACAAACAATAGTACGCAAGTATAAACACCACGGGACCACGCAGCAGTCATACCGCTCAGGAAGGTGACGCGTTCTGTCTCCTAGAGATGAACATACTTTGGTGCGAAAAGTGCACATCAATCCCAGAACAACAGCAAAAGACCTTGTGAAGATGCTGGAGGAAACGGGTACAAAAGTATCTATATCCAGAGTAAAATGAGTCCTATATTGACATAACCTGAAAGGCCGCTCAGCAAAACTGCCATAAAAAAGCCAGACTACGGTTTGCAACTGCACATGAGGACAAAGATTGTACTTTTTGGAGAAATGTCCTCTGGTCTGATGAAACACAAATAGCACTGTTTGGCCATAATGATCATCGTTATGCTTGGAGGAAAAAGGGGGAGGCTTGCAAGCCGACATACACCATCCCACCCTTGAAGCATGGGGGTAGCAGCATCATGTTGTGGGGGTACTTTGCTGCAGGAGGGACTGGTGTACTTCACAAAATAGATGGCATCATGAGAAAGGAAAATGATGTGGATATATTGAAGCAACATCTCAAGACTTCAGTCAGGAAGTTAAAGCTCGGTCTTAAATGGGTCTCCCAAGTGGACAATGACCCCAAGCATACTTCCAAAGTTGTGGTAAAATGGCTTAAGGACAACAAAGTCAAGCTATTGGAGTGGCCATCACAAAGCCCTGACCTCAATCCTATAGAAAATGTGTGGGCAGAACTGAAAAAGCATGTGCGAACAAGGAGGCCTAAACCTGACTCAGTTACACCAGCTCTGTCAGGAGGAATAGGCCAAAATTTACCCAACTTATTGTGGGAAGCTTGTGGAAGGCTACCCGAAATGTTTGACCCAAGTTAAACAATTTAAAGGCAATGCTACCAAATACTAATTGAGTGTATGTAAACTTCTGACCCACTTGGAATGTGATGAAATAAATAAAAGCTGAAATAAACAATTCTCTCCACTATTATTTGGACATTTCACATTCTTAAAATAAAGTGGTGATCCTAACTGATCTAAGACAGGCAATGTTTACTAGGATTAAATGTCAGGAATTGTGAAAATGTATTTGTATATTTGTATGTATTTGGCTCAGGTGTATGTAAACTTCTGACTTCAACTGTAATATGGTCTTTTACCAAATAGGGCTATCTTCTGTATACCAACCTTACCTTGTCACAACACAACTGATTGGCTCAAACGCATTAAGAAGGAAAGAAATTCCACAAATTAACTTTTAACAATGCACACCTGTTAATTGAAATGCATTCCAGGTGA
The DNA here is from genome assembly GCF_013265735.2 of Oncorhynchus mykiss. Lineage (NCBI taxonomy): Eukaryota > Metazoa > Chordata > Actinopteri > Salmoniformes > Salmonidae > Oncorhynchus > Oncorhynchus mykiss. The sequence continues at coordinate 51,441,699 of NC_048585.1, read as the reverse complement.
ATACCTCATGAAGCTGGTTGAGAGAATTCCAAGAGTGTGCAAAGCTGTCATCAAGGCAAAGGGTGGCTACTTTGAAGAATCTCAAATATAAAATATATTTTGATTTGTTTAGCACTTTTTTTTTGTTACTACATGATTCCATATGTGTTATTTCATAGTTTTGATGTCTTCACTATTATTCTACACTGTAGAAAATAAAGAAAAACCATTGAATGAGTAGGTGTGTCCAAACTTTTGACTGGTGCTGTACGTATTCACACTCCTGAGTCAATACTTTGTAAAAGCACCTTTGGCAGAGATTACAGCTGTAAGTCTCGGTGTGTAAGTCTCAAAAGTGTTTTTCCACACCTGGATAGTGCAACATAACATATTATTATTTTTTCATTCTTCAAGCCTTTTCAAATAGGTTATTAATCATTGCTGAACAACCATTTTCAGTTCTTGCCATAGATTTAGTCAAAACTATAACTCAGCCACTCAGGAACATTCACTGTCTTCTTGTTAAGCAACTCCAGTGTAAAATTGGCTTTGTGTTTTAGGTTATTGTCCTGCTGAAAGGTAAATATTCATGTCCTAGTGTCTGGTGGAAAGCACACTTAACCAGGTTTTTCTCTAGGAATTAGCCTGTTCTTAGCTCCATTCCATGTATTTTGTATCCCGAAAAACTCCCCAGTCCTTACCGATTTACAGGCATACCCATAACATGATGCAGCCACCCCTATGCTTGAAAATGTGGAGAGTGGTGCTCAGTAATTTGTTTCATTGGATTTGCCACAAACACAATCCTTTATTTTCATGACACATTTTTTGTAGTATTACTTTAGTGCCTTGTTGCAAACAGGATGCATGTTTTGGAATACAGGCTTCCTTCTTTTCACTCTGTCATTTAGGTTAGTATTGTAGAGTAACTACAATGTTGTTGATCCTTCCTCAGTTTTCTCCTTTCACAGCTATTAAACTCTAACTGTTTTAAAGTCACCATTGGCCTCATGGTGAAATCCCTGAGCGGTTTCTTTCCTCTCTGGCAACTGAGGAAGAACACCTGTATCTTTGCGAGGCATAGGAAGAACACCTGTATCTTTGTAGTGACTGGGTGAATTGAAACATCATCCAAAGTGTAATTAATAACTTCACCATGCTCAAAGCGATATTCAATGTCTGCTTTTTAAAAATGTTACCCATCCACCAATAGGTGCCTTTCTTTGCGAGGCATTGGAAAACCTCCCTGGTCTTTGTGGTTGAATCGGTGTTTGAAACGTACTGCTCAACTGAGGGACCTTACAGAACTGAATTTGTGGGGTACAGAGATGAGTTAGTCATTAAAAAACATTGTGTGTAGACCAGTGACTCGCCTCTCCTTTTTCTTTAGTCTACGATCAGCTCCTTTGTCTTGCTGATGTTGAGGGAGAGGCTGTTGTGCTGGCACCACACTGCCAGGTCTCTGAACTCCTCCCTATAGGCTGCCACATCGTTGTTGGTCATCAGTCCTACCACCGTTGTGTCGTCAGCAAACTCGATGATGGTGTTGGAGTCATGCATGACCACGCAGTGTTAGGTGAACAGGGAGTACAGGAGCGAACTAAGCACACACCCCGGAGGGGCCCCCTTGTTGTCGGTCAATGTGGCAGATGTGTTGTTGCCTACCCTTTCAAAGTATTTCATAGCTATAGATGTGAGTGCTACAGGGTGATAGTCATTTAGGCAGGTTACCTTGCCTTTCTTGGGCACGGGGACTAGGGTGGTCTGCTTGAAAGAAGTTGGTATTACAGGCCTGGACAGTGAAGACACTTGCCAGCTGGTTAGCGCATGCTCTGAGTACACGTCCTGGTATTCCATCTGCGAATGTTAACCTGTAACCTTTTTTAATGCAGTGGGCTAAATCAGGGTCACACAGTGTTTCTTGGTAGTGTGAAACAAATCTGCATTGAAACAAAAGTATACACCTCACACACATGTTTATGGGCTTGAAAAAATAAGAAACTGGTACCATGTCAGTTATAGAGTTGAAATGTATTCAGTTTTCAGTTTGCATCCCAATATTACACGTTATATACGTCACAGAGGACTGAAATATAACAAAACCGTTTGACTAGAAACACCGGATTTTCGGAGTGTTTTTGAACTAATGTTTATTAACTTCTTTGGGACTGGGGGGCAGTATTGAGTAGCTTGGATAAAAAGGCGACCAGAGTAAACTGCCTACTACTCAGGCCCAAAAGCTAGAATATGCATATAATTAGTCGATTTGGATAGAAAACATTCCGAAGTTTCTAAATGTGAATGATGTCTGTGAGTATAACAGAACTCATATGGCAGGCAAAAACCTGAGAAAATATCCAACCAGGAAGTGGAAAATATGAGGTTTGTAGTTTCTCAACTCTTTGCCTATCGAATATATACAGTGTCTATGGGGTCATATTGCACTTCCTAGGGCTTCCACTAGATGTCAACAGTCTTTAGAACCTTGTTTGAGGTTTCTACTGTGAAGGAGGAGAGAATGAGAGCTGTTTCAACCAGAGGTCTGGCAGAGTGCCATGAGCTGATCACGCGTGCCCCCGTGAGAGTTAGCTGCGTTCCATTGCATTTCTAAAGACAAAGGAATTCTCCAGTTGGAACACTATTGAAGATTTATGATAAAAACATCCTAAAGATTGATTCTATACATCGTTTGACATGTTTCTACAAACTGTAATAGAACTTGTTTGACATTTTGTCTGAACAAGTGATCACGCATTATGCATTTGGATTACTGGGCTAAACACGCAAACAAAAATGAGGTATTTGGACATAAATGATGGAGTTTATCGAACATAACAAACATTTATTGTGGAACTTGGATTCCTGGGAGTACATTCCAATCAAGATCATCAAAGGTAAGTGACTATAACGCTATTTCTGACTTTTCTGACACCCCTCCTCCTTTGGAAAATGGCTGGATGTTTTTTCTGTGACTAGCGCTGATCTAACATCGCAAGGTATGTTTTCGCCGTAAAGCGTTTTTGAAATCCGACACAGCGGTTGCATTAAAGAGAAGTTTACCTATATTTCCATGCATAACACTTGTATCTTTTATCAATGTTTATTATTAGTATTTCTGTAATTTGACGTGGCTCTCTGCACTTTCACCAGATGTTTGTTTGAGACAATGCATTTCCGATCATAACACCAATTTTAAATGAGGTTTTTGGACATAAAGATTAACTTTATCGAACAAAACACACATTTATTGTGTAACATGAAGTCCTGTGAGTGCCATCTGATGAAGATCATCAAAGGTTAGTGATTCATTTAATCGCTATTTCTGATTTTTTGTGAGCCCCCTCCTTGGCTGGAATATGGCTGTATGGTTTTCTGTGACTAGGTGCTGACCTAACATAATCGTTTGGTGTGCTTTCACTGTAAAGCCTATTTGAAATCGGACACGGTGGCTAGATTTACAATAAGTTTATCTTTAAAATGGTGTAAAATACTTGTATGTTTGAGGAATTTTAATTATGGGATTTCTGTTGTTTTGATTTTGGCGCTATGCAATTTCACTGGCTGTTGGCGAGGTGGGACGCTAACGTCCCACATATCCCAGAGAAGTTCATTATGAAATTATGAAAAATATTAACATTCCACCCATGAGGCCACTAGATCATTTAACTGCAGGAAAGGGATACAGGTATTACTCCCATCAGCTACAGACAGGCAGATCACACAGCTCTGTGCTCTCATACATGGTTCAGTGTTGCTTGCCTCGAAGTGAGTATAGAAAGCATTTAGCTTGCCTGGCAGGCGTGCGTCGCTGGGCAGCATGCAGCTGGGTTTCCCTTTGTAATCCGTGATAGTTTGCAAGCCCTGCCACATCCGTCCAGCGTCAGAGGCGGCCTAGTAGGATTCTAATCTTAGTCCTGTATTGATGCTTTGCCTGATGTCTATTCGGAGGTCGTAGCAGGATTGCTTATGAGCATCTGGATTAGTGTCCTGCTCCTTGCAAGCGGTAGTAGCCCTTGCCGTTAGTTCAATGTGGATGTTGCCTGTAATCAGTTTTTTTAATCTCACCTTTTATTTAACCAGGTAGGCTAGTTGAGAACAAGTTCTCATTTACAACAACCTTGCCAAGATAAAGCAAACAACACAGAGTTACACATGGAATAAACAAGCGTGAAGTCAATAACACAATAGAAGAAAAAAAAGGTCTATATACAGTGTGTGCAAATGGCGTGAGGAGGTAAGGCAATAAATAGGCCATTGTAGCAAGTAATTACAATTTAGCAAATTAACACTGGATTGATAGATGAGCAGATGATGATGAGCAGATGATGGTGTGTAAGTAGTGATACTGGTGTGTAAGTAGTGATACTGGTGTGTAAGTAGAGATACTGGTGTGCAAAAGAGCAGCAAAGTAAATAAAAACAATATGGGGATGAGGTAGGTAGATTGGGTGGGCTATTTACAGATGGAATATGTACAGCTGCAGCGATCGGCTAAAGGCTAGCAAAACTGGTCGTCTAGTGCTTTGGGGACAGAGAATAAAAGGAGCAGATTAGCGTGGTAGAATAGATTCAGGGAATAATGTGCAGACGGGTATGGTGGGGTGCGGGTACAGTGGAGGTAAGCCCAGGCACTGAGTGATGATAAGAGATGTTGCATCTCTGGACACGCTGGTTATACTGGGTGAGGTCACCGCATGTGTGGGAGGTGGGACAAAGGAGGTATCTGAGGGATGTACAGTGGGACTAGGGGCTCCGCAGTAAACTAAAACAATAAATCCTAAACAACAGTATACAAGGCATATTGACATTTGAAGACATAAAGCGAGGCATAAAGCAATTACAGGTGTTGATAGGGAGAACTAGCTTAGACAACAACGGGCAAGACAACAACAGCTAATCAGCTAAGACAACAACAACAGGTAAAATGTCGATGAATGGGCAGAGAGGGTCGGTTAACTAAACACAGGGCTGAGTTCGAGGCTTGGGCCAACAGATAAACAAAGGTAAACAAAGTGGAGTACCGTGATAAATGAACAGCCCAGCAGGCATCAGCTATGTAGCCAAGTGATCATAGGGTCCAGTGTACAACAATAGATGGAACAGGGAAGCCGCGGGGTAGTTGTTGCTACGCTAGCACACGGGAGACACAGCGTTTTAAAGTTAGCAGGCCGGGGTAGGTAGAAGCGTCTGCTCCGACGTCCGGCAAAGGCCGGTTGAAGGCACAGCTGATGGAATTACGTCTGCGGACCAGTCGTGGTGGTACGGCGGGGCGCTGTGTCGACGAAGGGACCCGGGCCAGATGGCGAAAGAGGTGTTGTGGTAATTTCGTTTGCTAGCCGGGAGATGCGCCTGGCTCAGGGCTAGCTTCGGGGCTGGGTCACTCAGTGGCAGCTAGCTAGCTGTGATGATCAATGTTCCAGGGTTTACGGCAGGAATCTGCCGTTGTAGTGGAGAAAAACAGTCCGAGGCTGGCAGGTATTATCCAGGCTAAAAAACAGCTGGTGCCTGAGCAGAGGGTAAAGGCCGCTAGCAGTGGCTAACAATAACTAAATAGCTAGTAGCTAATTAGCTGGCTAGCTTCTGATGAAAGATTTGGCTATAACGTCTAAAAAAATAGCGGATCCGTGTCACATTGAGTGAGGCGGGTTACCGGACAGTATATTTAATTTCAAAATGGAGAAAGAGATTGAAAAATAAATTGGAATATATACGAAAAATACAAAAAGTAAAGGAGAGGACGACAAACCACGTCTGCACTGCTATGCCATCTTGGGGGGGGAAATAAATGGCTTCTGGTTGGGGTATGTACTTAAGGTCAATGTGGGGGACGACATTGTCAATGCACTTATTAATGAAGCCGGTATAAACCAGTATATACAAATGTATGGAATTTATTACACGAGACAAAATTCACAAATTCTACAGCAGGTGTAAAACTAACAATGACTCAATAATCCATGCCTTCTAGGAATGCTATAAAGTCCAAAAGTTATGGGCGGAGTTAGAAAGTTGGCTGTCAGAAGTATTACAATGTAAATGTACTTTTAATCCATCTGTCTGCATATTTCAAGACATGGCTTATGAGGGTGCAGTGAGATGAGATACCCGATGGGTTGGGCGATACTTTTCTCATCAATCATCTTGAAAATACATACAACTTTAAATCAACCAATCCTCCATCGAATGGAAAGGTCAAATTATTTTATTATCTAAATGTTATAAGTGCGTTGGTGACGTAGACAAACAAAATGGTGCAGGTTGAGGCCATGCAGGCGATGGAGATATGTGGGTCTGGGCAGGGGTGACGTTGTGGATGTTTGTGTTGTGTCTGTATGTTGTCATTTGTATGTTTTGTATTGTTCAAAAAATATATAATAAAATACAATCTTACAAAAAACATTTATGGAGCCGGTGACTGATGTCGTAATCTCGTCAATGTTAACGGATGAATCCCCGAACATATTCCAGTATGTGGTAGCGAACCAGTCCTGTAGTTTAGCATCCACTTCATCTTACCACTTCTGTATTGAACGCATCACTGGTACTTCCTGTTTGAGTTTGCTTGTTAGCAGGAAGCAGAAGGATGGAGTGATGGTCTGATTTGCCAAAGGGAGGGTGAGGGAGGGCCTCAAGTTGCACAGGTGACATGCTGGTAAAAATGAGGTAAAACGGATTTCAGTTTCCCCGCATTAAAATCACCGTACACAAGAAAACAAATATTAACACTCCTCCCTGGGTCATAGGCTATGAATTCAACACCTGTACAACAGGGTCATTTTCAGCCCGCACCAAACGGGGAAAAAACATTTTGAAACTGAAGAAGTACTACTTGAACTTCACCAATAGGAAAATCTGTTTTAATTTTCTGGGTTCTCAATGTTTTCCCTTTTTTTGCCTAATGAACACGTCCCAGGGTTGGAGGTTCCTGGTTACCCCCTCAAATGGTGGTCTCACCTCCTTAACGGTGAGCCTTTGTGCCACTCATCTCCCCCACCCCCCTACTGATCCCTCATTAAATGTCAACAGATGCAGCTGTCTCCCTCTGAGTAATTACCGACATGCCCCTATGGTGGCGTACACACACACACACATGCACGCATGGAAGCAGCATACTGTATACTTGTGGTTATTGTCTCTCATGGTTCACTATAACTCACTATTGATCTATTTCTCCTTTGTCTTTCATTCACATGCATGCACACCTCACTCACACACGCGCACACGCACACGCACAGGGCCAGCTCCACGAATAAGAAACTGGAAAATAAATAAATGAACAGAATCAAAACCAAGAACGAAAGTGATCTATACTGTTCTGGAACAGAAAATGTATTTTAAAAGCATGGGAACTGGTTAATAGCGTTCTTTTCCATTCCGTGCATTTTTTTCCAGATTCGCTCTCTACAAAATTCTTGCAACCAATAGAATGGTATATACATGGGGGATACAACCTTCCCAGCTCCGCAAATTTTGCTGCGAAGAGACAGCATCATTAGATCCTTTATTTTGGTACTGTCCATATATAGCTTGTTTTTGGTTACAGGTCCAAGAATGGCTGAAGAATTGCAACATTTACCTGGATCTAACATTGCAGATAGCAATACAAGGTGATTTGAAAAGTCATAGTCAATAAATCAATAATATAGTACAAAAATGTTTACCTTTAATTTACAATCTGTAGAAACTATGAGAATCGAAAGGTTCAGAACTTTTGTGAACCATCACTGCACAGTTGAAAAATATATGAAATCCAATATGGATGGTTTTAAGAGATAGATGGGAGGGGTTGAATGTAGCTGAAGGGTGGGACCAATAACAAGAAGACAACAAATAGAAATCCAATATGGATGGTGTTGAGAAATAGATGGGAAAGGTTGAGGGTAAAGGAAGTACAGGACTAAAAACAAACAAAATATAACTATTGTAAAATAGATTGTGTCTGTAAAATGTATATAGTATCTATAGGCTGGAAGTAGAAGACCAAGTGGTGTTCATTAGTTTACTCCAATTAGTGGAGGGGTGATAGGGTTAGTGGAAAAAAATAAAGGAAAATATATTTTTAAACGATTTTGGACACACCTACTCACTTCAGGGTTTTTGTTAATTTGTACTTTTTTCTACAGTGTAGAATAATAGTGAAGACATCACAACTATGAAATAACACATGGAATCATGTAGTAACCAAAAAGGTGTCAAACAAATCAAAATATATTTATATTTGAGATTCTTCAAAGTAGCCACCCTTTGCCTTGATGACAGCTTTGCACACTATTGGCGTTCTCTCAGCCAGCTTCATGAGGTAGTCACCTGGAATGCATTTCAATTACCCGGTGTGCCTTGTTAATTTGTGAAATTTCTTTCCTTAATGCATTTGAGCCAATCAGTTGTGTTGTGACAAGGTTGGGGTGGTATACATAAGATATTTGGTAAAAGACCATGTCCATATTATGTCAAGAATGGCTCAAATAAGCAAAGAGAAACGATAGTCCATCATTACGTTAAGACATGAAGGTCAGTCAATCCGGAACATTTGAAGAACTTTGAAAGTTTCTTCAAGTGCAGTCGCAAAAACCATCAAGCGCTATGATGAAACTGGCTCTCATGAGAACCGCCACAGGAAAGGATGACCCAGAGTTACCTCTGCTGCAGAGGATAAGTTCATTAGAGTTACCAGCCTCAAATTGCAGCCCAAATAAATTCTTCACAAAGTTCAAGTAAGAGACACATCTTAACATCAACTGTTCAGAGGAGACCGAGTTAATCAGGCCTTCATGGTCGAATTGCTGCAAATAAACCACTACTTAAAGAACACCAATAATAAGAAGAGACTTGCTTGGGCCAAGAAACACGAGCAATGGACATTAGACCGGTGGAAATCTGTCCTTTGGTCTGATGAGTCCAAATTTGAGATTTTTGGTTCCAACAGCCATGTCTTTGTGAGACGCCGAGTAGGTGAACGGATGATCTCCGCATGTGTGGTTCCCACCATGAAGCATGGAGGTGATGGTGTGGGGGTGCTTTGCTGGTGACACTGTCAGTGATTTATTTAGGATTCAAGGCACACTTAACCAGCATGGCTACCACAGAATTCTGCAGCGATAGGCCATCCCATCTGGTTTGCTCTTAGTGGGACTATCATTTGTTTTTCAACAGGACAATGATCCATCACACCTCCCGGCTGTGTAAGGGCTATTTGACCAAGAAGGAGAGTGATTGAGTGCTGCCTCAGATGACCTGGCCTCCACAATCACCCAACCTCAACCCAATTGAGATGGTTTGGGACGAGTTGGACCACAGAGTGAAGGAAAAGCAGCCAACAAGAGCTCAGCATTTGTGGGAACTCCTTCAAGACTGTTGGAAAAGCATTCCAGGTGAAGCTGGTTGAGAGAATGCCAAGAGTGTGCAAAGCTGTCATCAAGGCAAAGGGTGGCTACTTTGAAGAATATAAAATATATTTGTTTAACACTTTTTTTGTTTACTACCTGATTCCGTATGTGTTATTTCATAGTTTGATGTCTTCACTATTATTCTACAATGTAGAAAATAATTAAATATAAAGAAAAAACCTTGAATGAGTAGGTGTGTCCAAACTTTTGACTGGTACTGTATGTCATGACAATAAAATGCCCAGTTCTTCAAGCCAAGCATCCTCGTCCAGCCTCTCTCGCGCTCTCCCAACTCGTAAGATTTCAGTCGCATCTCGCGCCCGACACTCGTCTGCCAATGGATGTAAATAGCTTGCCCGCAATATAGCAAGATACTCAATCTGCACTGATTGGTTAAGTTATTTCATGTTAAGCCAACTATAAAAATAAATAATATCAACGTTTTTTTAAACGGAACAGAAAGGAACAATATAAACGTAACTTTTTACGAACTGGTTCAGAACATTATTTTTCTGGATAGAACATTGGAACGGAACAAAAAAAATGGTTCTGTTCAGAACGAAACAATTGGAAAATTATCTCAGTTCCAACCCCTGCTGCTAATACCTATTCACGGATTGGGGGTGGGACGTTGTGGTGATTTCCACGTGGAGCGGAGAAATAACAACAAGCAGGGCACTGACGGCTGTTTACCTTTTTTAGCTAGCTAATGTTATCTGTTGTTGCTACACCGCATTCAATAGCCAGTTGGCTAGGCTATGGTTTATTCTGGAGCTGGATTTGTCATAAGTATTTAGGGAACATTTTTGCCACAGATGGATAGGGGAAACCAGTATATTTTGACTTTGCTACCTATTGTTATCTCTAAAGTTTTGGCATGTTCCATAAATTGCTTCTGTGAATCCGCCATAGAAATATAAATAATAAGATGAAACTCTGGTAATATGGATAGCTTAACTATTGAACGGTTTGGACTAGAGACGCATCTTTCTACATTGTAATGGATAGGGTAGGCTGCTGGCAGGCTATTTGGCTGCGCAACAGCAATGCCAAGTCATGCCATGGTTAGGGGAATTGAAATGATAGGCCACAATGACTTTGCTCATGATGAATGCCGCAAATTATATCTAACAACACCCCGATCGCATCGGACATGAAACGAAACACCAATACAAATGTAACAACAGAACAAAATAGATAAATACGTTTGTGGAATTTTCTTTCTCGGGCGCCTTTTATATTATAGGATAGACACATGATTTCTAGCTGGACCAATCAAAGCAGTGGCGCATGGTCAAAACCATTCATCTTGGGGGGAGCAGGCACCTGAGACAGCGTTTTCCACCACCATTGACAAAACACCAAATTATGGAATTTCTCGCTGAAGGATGGTGTGTTGTCGCATCACTCCAACATAGATTGTTGGAGTGTCTGGAACTATGTCAAGGTTCATTGAAGCTGTTCTGGCTCGTGTTGGCCCAACTCCCTATTAAGACACTATGTTGGTGTTTCCTTACCTGTAACGCCATGCTTTATAAGATAAACTTATTTGCTATGTGTCTGTCTGTCCGTCTGTGCGTGCGTGCGTCTTCCTGTGTGATGAATTGTTTATATCAGTCCCATGCCTGTGGTCTCGTCATGGCCACTCACACAAGAACAGCGGATGTTTGACATTTGTTCCATCTCTTTTACTGTCTGTCCGTCCCTAAGCCTCTGGCCTCTGACAGTATAGTACCCTCTTCTTCATACTGTACATATACAATACATTATCTTGCCACTGTGTTCTATTTGTGTATTTTGTGGGGGCTGGTTTTGTACAGGAATTGTGAGCATGTGGGAAAGTCATTGGAATTCCAGCAATTCGCACATGCTAGCTAGGAAAGCATATTTGAGGGCAAAATGCAGGCTAATTGAACAGTTTCCTATACCATCGGATTTAGTTACTTTTAGTTCTCCATGCATTTTCCTCGTGTCTTGTGCTTGTTTCAGTTCCCTCCAGTAGTTGCTTCTCCTTAGTATTGCTTTTACATAAGATTCACGGTATGTTGCTTGTAAAAATAAATGGGAAATGTTTCTTCTTCTCTTCCCTTCCTTCTCGGCATTCACCTTTTCTATAGCCATTGCTTTTGCCTGGTAGGAGCAAGAGACATTTAACTTTGACCCTGTTGTGCAACTGTTGTCATGGTAACCTGACAGCAGCTCGTTCTAAAATATGTTGCCCTTTTGTAATTGGGTGTGGTGAGTAGAATGATTGAGCCTGACACCTTGGAAATCAAGTTTAAAACAATGAGTTTATATCTGGTTGCTCTTTTTAGTACAGCTACTGTTGGCTTGTGACTCATTCAAAAGACTTCTCTATAGATTTCGCCAGCGTGTAGTCCTAAAACCCAGAAAAAAGTTACCTCTGGTTCCTTCTGCCATCCTATGGGGAAAATGAATGAGGAAAGAAGAGGGTTTTGGGATAAACACTGAAAGGTCAGAGGTTAACACAGGCTTAGGAGATCTAATACGTTTCGTTCTATGAGATAATAGCCGTCCGGTAACATTACCTTTATGAATTATGAAGCCTTTATTTTGTATTATTACATAAATTCTTCTAAATTATACAGAAAGTGATGTTAGCTGATGAAGATTATTTCATTACACAAATGTAGAAGATCTAAGCCTGTGTTTTTGGCATTTATAATTTTCCTCGTAGGCTTTGTCCAACGAAACATGGCGGAGTTGGTGCCTGCAAAAAGACGCCATTACTATTTCTCTCTATTCTTATACAATTACTAAATAAATAGCCAACATATTAAAACAATAAACAAGTGTTACAAGTATCCATTTTCTTACATGCATTTAATCATCTCACAATGTCAGAGACGTGTGTGTGTGTGTGTATAGGCGGCAGGGAAGTCAGGCGCAGGAGAGTCAAACGGAGTGTAAAATGGAGTCTTTTAATGAATGTCCACGTAACATGCTCCATAACACTAATAAGAACAGAATATAAACAAACATGGGTGCGAGGACCCGTCGCGCACCTGTGCAACAAACACAACACTGACAATAAACAATCTCTGACAAAGACATGAGGGGAAACAGAGAGGGTTATACACAACAGGTAATGAATGTGATTGAAAACAGGTGTGTGGGAAGACCAGACAAAACCAATGAAAAATGGATCAATGATGGCTAGAAGACCGGTGACATCGACCGCCGAGCACCGCCCGAACAAGGAGAGGGAACGACAAGTTGTGACACACAAATACATTTAATCATCTCATTATTCAGCTAGTGTTCAATACACAGTAAGAAACAATGTTTAGGCTTTTGTTTATATCCTGTTTCCATTTGGACTGAGCCTCCGTTACCATGACAACGGAGCTGCCATTAGTTATTGTTAGCTTCTATGCTAGCGGACATCTAACTAATTTAACTATGAAAACGTAACGAGCACAATACAACAATAGCATAACTACGCTCCTCTTAACTTACTGTTTCTTATAATGTAATTTACAACTCGCTCACCTTGGAAAAAAAGTTTAAACCAATGAGTTTATATCTGGTTGCTCTTAGTACAGCCTCCTTTGACTTGTCACTCATTCAACTGACATGCTAGCGTGAGAACTACAGCAGTGAGAGCTCGTGAAAAAAACGCTGGAGTGAGCAGCCCTCTCTGTTGGCCCAAACCCAGCACAACCACACTTCTATAAATATACTGTATGATTAGCTCGAAATTACAAAGTTTAACATATATCTCACATTCTCCTCCTCTTGAAAAATGGTGTCCCGATATTACAACTATACAGGTATATTATACTGTACCTTCAACTACTTGTTGGCATTGCACAGGGAACCTAAAAATGACCAATTCAACTATACCATTTACACTCAGTGGCCAGTTTATTAGGTACACACATCTAGGACCTGGTCGGACACCCCTTTGGACTCATGCTGCTTACGCCAAATCCTCACTGCCATCAGCATGATGGAACTGGGATTTGTCGGCAGTGCTTGACTTAGTCCGGAACGTGGTACCGGCACCTCTAATTTTGGCGAAATTGTGTACTGTCTCCTCTATAAAACAAAGTAGCCTATCGCCTTCCCAGATTCACACACCAAGGCAAAAAAGGTTGATCAAAGCAGAATGACGGCGATATCTGCATTGAACGAGTGGAATCACTTCTCCTGCGCAGTGTTCCATCTGGTTTGATCTCTATTTATCTCTGAGTAAAGCTCTCGCTTCACTGTGTGAATACATTTGCACTTGGTTTCTCATCTTGTACTCAAACACTTTCCCAATCACTGGGTCTTTGTGTTGAGCCCCCTGTGTTGAGCCCCCCGTGTCTCATCTCTGGAGATTGGCTGTACTGTGCTGAGTAGTGTCTCGTTCTTGGATGGCGTTGAATGTGATCGAGCTGAACAGTGGAGTAGGCTCTTCTTGCTGCTTTGTGGCACTGGCAGTGTCCTGACTTACTCACTCTGTACACTGTGTCATGAACGCCTCCGTATCCAATGGCATCCTTGATTGGCTATCTGCGTTTCCATTTGCCTTACCAGGTCTGTACTTTATGGGGAAGTTGAAATCAGCCAATTCAGCAACCCACATCTGATCTTTTGCATTTAACTTAGTGGTGGTCAGCACCACTGCTTTAATTTCTTTACATTCACAACCGTAAGTTAGCAGCTTGCCATTGCCTACTTGTAAATCATTTGTAAATAATGACCTTGTATTTCCTGTTATGGTGAATAACAGGTTGGCTGTGCAATGTTGTTAGCTAATGTTCTGTTAATTATATGAGCTGGCTGGACAAAGAACCATTATTAATTAATTAAGCAGGTCCTAAGAAACATAAGACCAATACAATTTATTTTCAAAAGAATAGAATAGCATATTTTGATTTTAATTTGGTCAGAAATGATGTATTTCTAAAAATAGACATACTTTTCCCCACACAACTTGAGTGTCACAAACATGTGGAACCACTGTCATATAACAGAAAAGTTGTATTTTTAAAACAGAGCCCATGTCCTCATTTTTGTGATCCTTTTGGAATTACCTGGATTTCTACATAAATTGGTCATAATGTTTGATCTGATCTTTATCTAAGTCACAACAATAGACAAACACAGTCTAATAACACAGATTGAACACACCGTGTAGCATTCACAGGTCAGGGTGGGAAAAGTATGTGAACCCTTGGATTTAATAACTGGTTGACCCTCCTTTGGCAGCAATAAACTCATCCAAATGTTTTCTGTAGTTGCAGATCAGACCTGCACAACAGTCAGGAGGAATTTTGGACCATTCATCTTTACAAAACTGTTTCAGTTCAGCAATATTCTTAGGATGTCTGTTATGTACTGCTTTCGAGGTCATGCCACAGCATTTTAAATCGGTTTGAGGTCAGGACTCTGACTGAGCCACTCCAGAAGGTGTATTTTCTTCTGCTGAAGCCATTCTGTTGTTGATTTACTAATGTGTTTTGGGTCGTTGTCATGTTGCATCACCCAACTTCTGTTGAGCTTCAATTTGTGGACAGAAAGCCTTACACTCTCCTGCAAAATGTCTTGATAAACTTAGGAATTAATTTTACCATCGATGATAGCAAGCTGTCCAGGCCCTGAGGCAGCAAAGCAGCCCTAAACCGTGATACTTTACATTTGGGATGAGGTTTTGATGTTGGTGTGCTGTGCCTTTTTTCTCCACACATAGTGTTGTGTGTTCCGTCCAAACAACTAAACTTTAGTTTGATCTGTCCACTGAATATTTTGCCAGAAGCGCTGTGGAACATTCAGGTGCTCTTTTGCAAACTTCAGATGTGCAGCAATGTTTTTTTGGACAGCAGAGCCTTCTTCCGTGGTGTCCTCCCATGAACACCATTCATGTTTAGTGTTTTACGTATCGTAGACTCATCAACAGAGATGTTAACTTACAGAAATCTCTGGAACATGCTAACTGACACCAGAATTCTTCTTAACTTCATTGAACATTCTGCACTGTGCTCTTGCAGTCATCTTTGCAGGGCGGGCACTCCTAGGGAGAGTAGCAACAGTGCTGAACTTTCTCCATTTATAAACAATTTGTCTTACCGTGGACTGATGAACATCAGGCTTTTAGAGATACTTTTGTAACCCTTTCCAGCTTTATGCCAGTCAATAATTCTTAATCTTAGGTTTTCTGAGATTTCTTTTGTTCGAGGCAGTCCAGTGTCCTTTTGCCCATCTTAATCTTTTATTTTTATTGGGCAGTCTGATATAATCCCAGAGCTGCCTTCACTGTTGACGTTGAGACTGTTGTTTTGCGGTTACTATTTAATGAAGCTGCCAGTTGAGGACTTGTGGAGGCGTCTGTTTCTCAAACTAGACACTCTAATGTATTTGTCCTCTTGCTCAGTTGTGCACCGGTGGCCTCCCACTCCTCTTTCTATTCTGGTTAGGGCCAGTTTGTGCTGTTCTGTGAAGGGAGTAGTGGCAATTTATCGCATGGAATAGCCTTCATTTCTCAGGACAAGAATAGACTGACGAGTTTCCGGAGAAATGTTTCTGGCTAGTTTGAGCCTGTAATCGAACCTACAAATGCTGATACTCCAGATACTCAACTAGTCTAAAGAAGGCCAGTTTCATTGCTTATTTAATCAGAACAACAGTTTTCAGCTGTTCTAACATCATTTCAAAAGGGTTTTCTAATAATAATTAGCCTTTTTAAAATGATAAATGTGGATTAGCTACCACAACGTGCCATTGGAACACAGGAGTGATGGTTGCTGATAATGGGACTCTATGCCTATATAGATATTCCATAAAAAATCTGCCGTTTCCAGCTACAATAGTCATTTACAACATTAACAATGTCTACAGTCATTTACAACATTAACAATGTCTACACTGTATTTCTGATCAATTTGATGTTATTATAAAAATGGACAAAAAATGGACGGTAATTTACGGTAGTGTATGCAATGACAGTGAGTGTGGTGCGCCACTGACTGTTATGGAAACAACAATGGTGGTGTGTGTGTGGCGCGGGGAGGGCAGCACGGAGCGTCTCTCTCTCTGGCACCAACCATGGCACTGCACATAAACTGCTCTTTCTCTATTTTCTCTCCATCCATCACACTCTCTATTTTTCTCCCTTTCACTTTCTCTCCCTTTTATCTATTTTCTCTCCCTCTCTTTCTGTCTCCCTCTCTCGCTACACAATGACTGCCATTCACAGGCATTCACCTGACACTTCATGAAGAACAAAAAAGTGCTCTGAAGAAAAACGTGTCTGAAATGCCATGGAAGGCAGTTGGGATTTCTGCTTGACATCCACTCGGACCCAGAGTCAGGTTGCTGCGTGTCCACTGTGGGTTCACTGGTTTCCACCCCCTGTTTGTGGGACATGGGCATGGAGGAGGGAGTGGAGGGGGGGAAACCTGGCCCGGTGCCTGGTAGGAAGAAAGCAAGATGCATGAAGATGGAGACTGGTGAAATATCACTGAGGTCATTACCATAGTTGGGCCATTACACCTTTGGTGGTCTGACAAAGCACACCCCTCACCTGCTTAAAATTCACGAGTTGTGTTAACTCATATGGAGCCTTGATCTGAGTGAGTTTGAAAGGTTTATATCTGAATTGGACGTAGTATGGAGAAAAAGCTAATCATTTCCCTCTCTTTTCCTCTTAACTTCTGTTAAAATAGTCCCAGTCAGTGTGGTATGTCTGTCAGTGTGACCGTCTGAGCTGCCCTTGCTGGCCTCATATAATGAATGGGCTAATGTTGTGAATGGTTAGCTGCAGCAGCTAACAGGGCATGTATTGTTGTAGCTCTGTCATTGTGGCTGCCAGGGGGAGACTTGTGTTGTTGTTGTCAGATGTTGTTAAGTGAACCTGACTAGCTAGTTGGTGCTAGCTGGTGTTAGTGCACTTAGCATCAGTTGGCCGAGGCTGGAGACTTTTTGAAGTGCTCTCCCTCAGTCCTCTTTTGTCCTGAGGGACTCCTTCCTCTCCTCTGAAACAGCGCCCATATATGGTCATGCCTGGGAGAAGCACGGTCTGACTGTTATTCAGCTTCTCTCCCCTTCAACTCCAACATTAACTGAACCCTGCTCTTTTAAATGAATGGAAAAGTTCTCGACCCACCTGACCTCTTTCCTTAATAACACTCAGCTAAAGAAACTAAAAAAAGATCACTTCTAAATAGACTACAAGTTCCCCTATAACCACCACAAGACTTCCTTTGTGTTGTCTAGAAAACGACAACATATCAGACTGCTGAATGCAATGGCTGTAAATACGACGTTTCCCACACAATGAGCCAGTCTTTTAGCTTCCAGATGTTCTTTAATTGCATAAAACCATCCCATTTTCAGATACATCTCTGAAGTTATATTTTATCCAAATTTAGACAGCCTTTTACTTTGCTAAATATCAAAACGAAAAACAAGCTCTACCTCCAATGAATTCAGCCCTGTCTCTGACTAACAGCGTTCTCAAACAAACCCAGCTCACGTTTGTCTCTCTCTATGCTGAGCTTCTTTGATATGTACCCTGTTTTAGTTTCCCTCTCCACACTGTCCTGTTTAGGCTCATCGTCTTCCAGGGAATGCTTTGTGACACAACTCTCTTTGGTTGGGTTTGTTACATCAGGATGTAGTGTAAGAACTTGATTCCTCTCCTTTTTGGCGCAGACAGGACAGGCTTAACCCTCAGGAGGTTTGCTGTTGTGCGCGTGTGTCTGCGTGTGTCTGCGTGTGTCTGCGTGTGTCTGCGTGTGTCTGCGTGTGTCTGCGTGTGTCTGCGTGTGTCTGCGTTTGTGTGTGTGTGTGTGTCTGCGTGTGTGGGCTGGCCTTGTGGAATGCTGTGTGTGTGTTAGGGGAGGGCCAGGGCCAGGCTGTCCTGTGATGTCACAGACTACCGCTTCAGAAGAGCTGTCAGATAAATAGATGAGAGGGGGAAAGAAGGGGAGGAGGAGAGGATAGAAGGAGAGAGGGTTTGGATAGGAGGGTGATCTGACCTGGCAGAGGGAAAAGTACAGAGCAGAACATTTTGTACTGGTGTTGGAAGGGTCAGCTTGTGTAGTACCCCTATTCTCCACATACCCTTTTTAGCAGTGTGTGCACACAAACTGTCAGGACAGGGCCGAATTAGGAGTGATGAATTGGAAGGTGGAGCGAGGGATTCTTTTTTTCCCACAGAACCAAAGAAAAACCACACTTTAAGCTCGTACCAACCTCACATATGAAGCAATACAAACCCACAGGAAACGATAATGTCTTTTCAATTCAAGTAACTTTTGACAAAATTTAACTTTATTCTACAGTGCGCATTTTGACTCAACCAAACAAGTGGTGACGCCTGTTCATAAACATCCTGGGCTTAGGGTGTGGAAGTCTGCTCTCTACATCAGTCAGTGGCCATGACATGACACATTAGTATTCAAACCATGAGGTAGCTGGAGAGGAGGAGCCTCTGTGTCTGCCAATCAGCTCCGCCTTAAGCTAGCAACCAACACCCATCAACACCTTGCCAAAAACCAATGACCTGCCTGGTGTGTTGCCATGGTGACAGCCTGTTGTTCCACCCCTCACCGTTGACTGTTGCAGTGCAGTGAAAAGAGGGCAGGATTAGTGGGTTGATGCAACCACTGGGAGGATTCATGGGAGGTATCTGAAGTCAAGGTCACAAGACTGTGGCTGGCAGGCTGTGTGTGCGCGCATGTCTATCGTGTAGACTTTTCCATAACGGGCTGTAAGGCGATCCCCTCCAGTGTTGCGGTGTGGTAGTGTCTGGCTGTGGTGTCTGGTGTGATGCTCTCCTCTCCTATATTGGGCCTTTCAGTCGCTTCTCTGTCAGCTGATACAACACAGACCTGCAGACACGTCAGCACCGCTCTGAGAGGGAGAGGTGGAGTGTGTCTGTGGCAGATCTGAGCGCAACACACACAGACGTACGTACACACACACCCATCTGACCCCAGCCTCCTCAGGTTTCATCCTCACTGGTGTGTGTGTGTGCTGGAAGTCAGAAGGGGTGTGTGTCTATATTTTTCCGATTGAGACCCCCTCTAAATCAAACAGATCAGACTGCTGAATGCTATGGCTACTAAGAATAACACCCCTTGACTTCTTGTTAACGTGACTCTCTTTGGGATACGAGATATATTATCTGATGGGCTTAGATCACTTTTTCATGTGTGTTTTTGGAGGAGAACAGTGAATGTCTATACAGCTGGTTTAAGGTCTCGGTGCAGAAATAGCCAGGTCGTACAAAGTTCCAGTCGACAGTGCAAGTGGTGCTAGGCAGTGTCTCGGTAACTTGTAGGAATCTCTCTGCCCATACCTATGCCTCATCCGTAGTCTGCCATTAAATAGCTAGCAATGCGAAATGGAGTACATGTTTAGAAAGGGGTTTGGCAATAAATCCATTGTGCATGTCTTCTTTTCAAATGCATGCTATGAAAACCATTTCTCTTAGTTATAACTGAAGATATCTAGTTTCTCAAATGTATGATGAATTGCGCCCATTGTTCAATGTACCCTTTTCATTTAAAATGCTTTAGGGACACCTTTGTCTACATGTAGCTGACTAAATGAACGTGACCCGGTTATTTCCTGTTAAATAACAACCACAGCCAGTGCTTTTGTTCCTAGTGTTAGTAGGCCTAACTGTAGCGATCATCATGTGAGAAGGGATGCTTACACAGTCCCAGGCCTCACTTATTCTGAATGGCTGGCGTTGTGGAGGCACTCTGCATGCTGTCTGTCTATTGGGACCACTGTGTTGACACAACCCAGGCCCTCATATCAAATCCAATTTTATTTGTCACATGCTTCATAAACAATGAGTGTAACCTAGGGCTGTTGCGGTGACCGTGTTACCGCCATACCGGCGGTCACGAGTCATGAAGGCAGTCAAATTCCACATGACCGTTTAGTCATGGTAATAAGGCTTCTCCAAGCTCTGATGCTATTAGCCTAGCAAACTTGCTAACTGCCTGGTACACAGCACTCTATTGTCCCTCTAATCACTCTGACGTCAATGCAAATGTAATCAAAAGTCTAATCACACACTTCATGAGAGTCCATGAGCTCATGTTGCGCAACATTTCTATTGGCTGTGCAATTGTGGTAGAGAACAGAGTGATGGCCGCTAATAAAAAGAGGAGGATCCCATCAGCGTTCTATATGCTAGGCCCCTATATTTATTTCTCAACTTTCCTAATATTAAGCACATTGCTTCTCTTTACAACAGGAGTATAGTCTACCTGGCTGGCATGAAAATGAACCATGTGCATAGATCACATGTCTTTTTTCTCACTGCCCCTGTTTCCCCTGTTTTGAGACAGGTGCATGATAAATGGTCCATTCTAAATCATAACTAATTTCACACATATATTATGTAGTATATGTAATGACAAAACTAAATCAAGAATAGTCTGATGTGTGACAATATTAGCCTATCACTTGTGAATCATATATTATCACTAGTGAATGATGCCCAGTGTAAGAAACAATGCCTTTCTTTTGCAGCTTTTTCTAATCATAGTCGCACACCTGATATAGCCTAGCCCATAGACCTATAGGTTTTAATAAGGTTTGTATCATAACTAAAGTGCCCAAATAACGTCGTGAAATTAAGCACATTCATCTGCTTTAAAGTTACATTGATAACTCTAAATGAAACATATAGGAGGACCAGTTTCTTTGTTTAGCCCTCAACACAGAATAGCTGCATGTGTTCACTCTCTCAAATCATTTGGAGAAAATATTTAGATTTTATTCATCTTCGTTCAATTCTATTCTTCATACTTTAAAATAATAATAATAAATATAATATAAATAAATAATGAACCAGTGTAGCCCGCAGCCATATGGCATAGCCAGATCAGGGCCTAACATCAGGACTACTCAGAGTATGTTATTCTGTTCTTCTGAAATAGACTATATTTTCTTCAAATCATGTTTCTTTAGACCTGTCTAAAATAAATAAAGGATTTATTGTGAAGGTGTAGGCTATATAACACGGATTTATTAGACATTTAAAAATGTCTAATAAATCTTTGTGTGGATGCCAGGAGATACTAAATGTGTTTATATTAATTAACGATCAATTACCATGCGACCGACAGTTATTTGCTTGACAATCACTGGCTGACAACATTTTGTGACTGCCACAGCCCTAGTGTAGACTAACTAACTGTGAAATGCTTACTTTCAGGTCCTTTTCTAACAATGCAGAGTTTAAGGTAGTGCCATGAGGAATAAATACACAGTGAATAACAATAACGAGTGAAAATAACATGGTTATATACAGGCAGTACCAGTATTTACCATATTTACCCTGTTTGGCTGTTTCATGAAAACCTCACCCTCGGGACATTGGGCCGGACTGACTCACCATGTGTTCCTGTTGTGGTTATAAACACAGATTTGAAAAGTAAGTAAAAGGAAGTAGTGTTGCGTGGTAGTAGGGGGTACCTGCTTAGTATAGTGTTGTGCCTGCGCTCGTACCCTGAACTGGACTAGTTCACTGCCCCCCACCCTCCACCCCCTCCTCCACTTCACTTCCCTCCAGTCGTCACTTCAGCCTTGGTAGTGCTGCACTCTGACTTCTGAGTAGCAATAAAGGAACACCCTCACATACAAAATGTAGGCCTGTTGCACCTGGCAGAAAAGTGAATTGTCACCACAGATGAGATGGGGACATGACACTTTCAAAGCGAAGTTTGTGAGATGTTTTGAGACCTTTTAGTGTAGTCTGTCAAGACAGAACCACAACCAATGTCGTGGGGTGTGGTTTCATCTTGACATTACTCTACTTTTGAGGTTTGGAAACATCTGACAAAGTTCCATTGACGAGGGAAATGTGCGTTTAAGTTCTAGCACTCTTTGCCATCAAATCTAACTGTGTCTCTGTGTCTCTGTATCTCTGTGTGTCTGTGTCTCTGTGTGTCAGTGCGGGGATGTCGCCCAGGGAAGATTGTGCAGATGTCAGAGGCTGAGGTGAGAGGCCTCTGCATCAAGTCCAGAGAGATCTTCCTCAGCCAGCCCATCCTGTTGGAATTGGAGGCTCCCCTCAAAATCTGTGGTAGGTGGTGATGATGAGGATGGTGGCTGATGATGAGTTGTCCAGTTCAAGACCTATTATTCATTCATTGGCCTCCTCAGGTGACATCCACGGCCAGTACACAGACCTGCTGCGGCTCTTTGAGTACGGGGGCTTCCCGCCCGAGGCCAACTACCTGTTCCTGGGGGACTACGTGGACCGAGGCAAGCAGTCCCTGGAAACCATTTGTCTACTGCTGGCCTACAAGATCAAATACCCTGAGAACTTCTTCCTCCTCAGGGGCAACCACGAGTGTGCTTCCATCAACCGCATCTATGGCTTCTATGATGAGTGTGAGTAGTATGCATGCATGCACACACACACACACTCTGCGCACACACACACACACACACACTCTGCGCGCGCACACACACACCCACACACACACACACACACACACACACACACACACACACACACACACACACACATCAATACATTGCCTCATGCACTTGTTAGTGTATCATACAAGTAATTGAGCTAAATACCCACCCGGCACACACCTAATTCATGTTTATTTGCCATTGAACACATACAGCCTCTGTGACAAGAGTAAAGTTGCAGATGAATACACTTGCACACACTGTCTGACATGAGTCTAGAAGATCCCAGATGATTGTATGAAGTATATTTAAACGTCATCTCTCAATGTTTCTCTAGGTAAGCGCAGATTCAACATAAAGCTGTGGAAGACATTTACGGACTGCTTCAACTGCCTTCCCATCGCTGCCATCGTAGATGAGAAGATCTTCTGTTGCCATGGAGGTACTGCTGGAAGAGCTGTCACTCAAACTCCCTGTCTGAATGATGTGGTTGTTATAACAGCATGGAGAGTTTTGTCTTGCTCAGAAAGTGAATATGTAGCGTTGGAATAATGATTACATACTACATAGGTATTAAATAGTTACAGTATATATAATAACGCAAGCAGGCATTAGACATGAGTCATGACTATGATTAAGTGAAATAAAGGCTCTGTGCACAGCAGTGCCTCTCCTACTACGTGCTGGTCCTGGCAGGGAAACTAACCTTGAAATGTGTGTGTGGTTTTTATGCATTTTGGATGACTGAGTGCTGTTGTCTCTGTCTCTGCGCTCCTCTGTCTCCTACCAGGCCTCTCTCCAGACCTGCAGTCTATGGAGCAGATCCGTCGTATCATGAGACCCACAGACGTCCCTGACACCGGTAGGTCCACATACACACAGATGGATGCACATGTACATACACATATACTGAAGAAAAATATGAAACGCAACCGTTTTAAAAGCTTTTACTGAGTTACAGTTCATATCACGAAATCAGTCAATTGAAATAAATTCATTAGGCTCTAATCTATGGATTCCACATGACTGGGAATACAGATACGCATCTGTTGGCCACAGACACCTTAAAAGAAGTGGGCCTCACAATGGGCCTCAGGATCTCATCACGGTATCTCTGTGCATTCAAATGGTACATATTGTACACACACAAACACACAGAGATATGTTTTACTGTCCTTTCTCGGACCTAAAATAGATTTATATTCAGAATCCTATTTCTCCTAACCCCTAAACAACCCTTATCCTAACCCTACTCCTGACCTAACTCCTAACCCCGAAACAACCCTTATCCTAACCCTAAACCTAACCCCTAAACAACCCTTATCCTAACCCTAACTCCTGACCTAACTCCTAACCCCTAAACAACCCTTATCCTAACCCTAACTCCTGACCTAACTCCTAACCCCTAAACAACCCTTATCCTAACCCTAACTCCTGACCTAACTCCTAACCCCTAAACAACCCTTATCCTAACCCTAACTCCTGACCTAACTCCTAACCCCTAAACAACCCTTATCCTAACCCTAACTCCTGACCTAACTCCTAACCCCTAAACAACCCTTATCCTAACCCTACTCCTGACCTAACTCCTAACCCCTAAACAACCCTTATCCTAACCCTAAACCTAACCCCTAAACAACCCTTATCCTAACCCTAACTCCTGACCTAACTCCTAACCCCTAAACAACCCTTATCCTAACCCTAACTCCTGACCTAACTCCTAACCCCTAAACAACCCTTATCCTAACCCTACTCCTGACCTAACTCCTAACCCCTAAACAACCCTTATCCTAACCCTACTCCTGACCTAACTCCTAACCTCTAAACAACCCTTATCCTAACCCCTAAACAACCCTTATACTAACCCTACTCCTGACCTAACTCCTAACCCCTAAACAACCCTTATCCTAACCCTAAACCTAACCCCTAAACAACCCTTATCCTAACCCTAACTCCTAACCTAACTCCTAACCCCTAAACGACCGCTTATCCTAACCCTAACCTAAACCTAACCCCTAACACCTAAACAACCGCTTATCCTAACTCCTAACCTAAACCTAACCCCTAACTCCTAACCCCTAAACAACCCCTAACCTAAATCTAACTCCTAAACCTAACCCCTAACCCTAATTGTAACACTAAACCTAAGCCTAAAATAGCCTTTGTCCTTGTGTGGGCCTGCAAAATGTCCCCACGAGGATAGTAATACACACACACACACACTCCTCTCCAACTCTCCAAGCTGTTTACAAAAACATGTGCTATATCCTTTAGCAGACAGTAGGGGTCATCCCAGATTGTACTGATTTTGGGCAGTGTAGCTAATTCTTTGTTAAAGAGTTTCTGATTCTCCAAACCAAATGAATATTGACATTACCATTTAGATGAGTTGTTTAAACATCATTTTAATGACTACGTGATCAACCCATTGTTATGTCAATACAGTAGACCTATGTATAGTTACATCTAAATAAGGTTCTGAGAATCATTGAATAAGTCACAGAAAACCCAAGGGATCTAGTATCTGCTCATCAGACCTTTCTAGCAAACATCTCCTTATATGGGAGTGATGTGAACTACTGGACCGTGAGGCCATTTTACACATCTCAGATCCGTGTGTGTGTGTGTGTGTGTGTTCCAGGGTTGCTGTGCGACTTGCTGTGGTCGGACCCAGACAAAGATGTTCAGGGTTGGGGGGAGAACGACCGCGGGGTCTCGTTCACGTTTGGGGCTGATGTGGTCAGCAAGTTCCTCAACCGTCACGATCTGGACCTCATCTGCAGAGCCCACCAGGTACTGTAACCATCAACTGACCTGTCATTGTAGTCGAAACAAGACATCAGAGTAGTCCAGTACATCCACCCAAACACTGCTACACAGACAATTGACAGCTCCAGTTCCCATAAACCTAAAGTATCAAATCTTAAAACACTTCCCCATTGCTGTTGAGATACTTAACAACTTTTTATTTTTACTTCTCTGATTACGTTAGTAACCACTTTATAATAGCAATAAGGTACCTCAGGTGTTTGTGGTATATGGCCAATATACCACGGCTAAGGGCTGTGTCCAGGCACTCTGCATTGCGTTGTGCATAAGAACAGCCCTTAGCCGTGGTATATTGGCCATTTAAACATTGGGTGGGACTAATCCTGAATGCTGATTGGTTAAAACCGCATTCCAGCCGGTGTCTATTCCACAAGTTACCACCAGCTAAATCTATGACGTTAAAATGCCTATTTACTCTGTTCCATCTGACTGCGCAATCCACTGTCTCATCAGCCCACCCAGGCACTTTATAAACTTGATCTCCACTATAAAAAGCATCTAGACATTATCTACCATTTCTTTTAGACTAACAACACCTCCTCAGGCCTTAATGGCTAAGGGCTGTGTCCAGGCACTCCGCGTTGCATTGTGCCAAAGAACAGCCCTTAGCCATATACCAAACCTCCTCGGGCCTTATTGCTTAATTATAGCAACACACTGATGTAGTTACACTTCATGACTTCGATGGTCCACTCCACTGATGTGCTGACTGTGTCCCCCCCCACTCCACTGATGTGCTGACTGTGTCCCCCCCCACTCCACTGATGTGCTGACTGTGCCCCCCCCACTCCACTGATGTGCTGACTGTGTGTCTCCCCCCCCCACCTCCACTGATGTGCTGACTGTGTGTCCCCCCCCACTCCACTGATGTGCTGACTGTGTGTGTCTCCCCCCCACTCCACTGATGTGCTGACTGTGTGTCTCCCCCCCACTCCACTGATGTGCTGACTGTGTGTCTCCCCCCCCCCCCACTCCACTGATGTGCTGACTGTGTGTCTCCCCCCCCCCACTCCACTGATGTGCTGACTGTGTCCCCCCCACTCCACTGATGTGCTGACTGTGTCCCCCCCACTCCACTGATGTGCTGACTGTGTCCCCCCCACTCCACTGATGTGCTGACTGTGTGTCCCCCTCCACTCCACTGATGTGCTGACTGTGTCCCCCCCACTCCACTGATGTGCTGACTGTGTCCCCCCCACTCCACTGATGTGCTGACTGTGTGTCCCCCCCCCCCACCTCCACTGATGTGCTGACTGTGTCCCCCCCACTCCACTGATGTGCTGACTGTGTCCCCCCCACTCCACTGATGTGCTGACTGTGTGTCCCCCCCCCCCCACCTCCACTGATGTGCTGACTGTGTGTCTTCCCCCCCACTCCACTGATGTGCTGACTGTGTTCCCCCCCACACTCCACTGATGTGCTGACTGTGTCCCCCCCCCACTCCACTGATGTGCTGACTGTGTGTCCCCCCCACTCCCTTGATGTGCTGACTGTGTGTCCCCCCACTCCACTGATGTGCTGACTGTCTCCCCCCCACTCCACTGATGTGCTGGCTGTGTGTCCCCCCACTCCACTGATGTGCTGACTGTCTCCCCCCCACTCCACTGATGTGCTGACTGTGTGTCCCCCCACTCCACTGATGTGCTGACTGTGTCCCCCCCACTCCACTGATGTGCTGACTGTGTGTCTTCCCCCCCCACTCCACTGATGTGCTGACTGTGTTCCCCCCCCACACTTCACCGATTTGCTGACTGTGTGTCCCCCCCACACTCCACTGATGTGCTGACTGTGTGTCCCCCCCCCCCACTCCACTGATTTGCTGACTGTGTGTCTTCCCCAGGTGGTGGAGGATGGCTATGAGTTCTTTGCCAAGCGGCAGCTGGTGACTCTGTTCTCAGCTCCTAACTACTGTGGAGAGTTTGACAACGCCGGCGGTATGATGAGTGTTGACGAGACCCTGATGTGCTCCTTTCAGGTAACGTTACTAAAGTAACGTCAGTATAATATCCGTAGTGTCATTGCAACCACTGACAACAGACAATAAGTAGTTTGGTTGTAATTAGGGTAGACTGACTGAGGGTATTCTCAGGATAAGTCCCTAAAGTGTGTCATTCTACACACAGACGTTTGTAGTCCTACACTGTTTATTCAATGGTGCGGCAGGGTAGCCTAGTGGTTAGAGCGTTGGACTAGTAAGGTTCCAAGTTCAAATCCCCGAGCTGACAAGGTACAAATCTGTCGTTCTGCCCCTGAACAGGCCATCATTGAAAATAAGAATTTGTTCTTAACTGACTTGCCTAGTTAAATAAAGGTAAAAATATATATATATATTTAAATGAGGTACTTGTCAATGCTATGTTGTGATTATCAGTACTATCACTCTGCAACAGCCCTTAGCTTTGATAGAATGGTTTTATTGATTAAAGAATCATTTGACAGGTGAAACATGCCTTGGATTTAGATGTATAGTCTTAATGGTCCACCGTCACTCTGTAGATCCTGAAGCCGTCTGAGAAGAAGGCCAAGTACCAGTACGGAGGGATGAACTCCGGCCGACCCGTCACCCCGCCCCGCACCGTGGTCCCACCAAAGAAACGGTGAACAAGGAAGAGAGAGAGAGAGCAGAAGGGAGGGAGATGGAGGGATGTCGTGGATGAGTGACGGTCCCTCATCAGTTTTTCACAATGGAGAAACACTTAGCAGAAATAAATAAACATAGATAAAACACACAGCAAAGTTTTTGATTTCATGACCCCCTGCCCCCCACCTTCATTGTGTCTTTTGTTGTCATTTCCCCCTCTGAACTGTTCTGTGTCACGCACTGCTCCCCATGTGTAACCAACCACACCCGTTTTTTTAAAAGTTGCTTTTAAAGGAAACAATGACAACACAAGGTGGTCATTCTGTTTGCATATCGGAGGCTTTTTCTTCATACTTTTTTTCTTGCTTTTTGGCTTATGACGGAATGACAACTACTAGCCCCAGTTGACCATTTCACCCCACCCCACCCCACCTGTCAAGTAAGAACAGGTGTTAATGACAATTACTGGGTTTTCAATAAATACAATGGGGGGGGGGGGGGACATTTTTGGGTTGGTCAAGTGTCTTTTTCATTGAAATATGTGCTTTCAATGCAGTGAAAAATAAAACACTTCAAAGTATTGTAAAAAGAAGACTAAATCACACAGAAATATAAAAGTAAATTGAATGTCACCATTTCAAAGCTATTTCCAACAGCAGCAACTAAAATTCCTCAACTCAAAAACTATACAAATGGTTCCCTTCGCTGTAGTAGCACATAATACATTGTTGTTGTCCAATCATACCGTACGATCCTGACGAATCAAATCCCTGCTCGCAGCCACAATCCAACTGATTGGAGTTCCATAAAACAAAGTTGACTTGTATGTATTAAACACTACAGTGTAACAATTATGTCCAACAAGACTCGTTCTTCTCATAGCCAGGGTCTCAAAAATATGTATTGCATGAAGTACTTTAACAATAGCTGTCGTTTCACTATCTAAAACGAATAATTCAATCACTACTCTGCTTTTCTCTGGTCTCGCATCGTAAAAAGTTGTTACACAAAAGGTTAACTCTGGTCTTTCCCATATTTCACTCTTCTTGCTCATGTTTTATTACCCGGCACTA
This sequence comes from Oncorhynchus mykiss, assembly GCF_013265735.2. Taxonomy (NCBI): domain Eukaryota; kingdom Metazoa; phylum Chordata; class Actinopteri; order Salmoniformes; family Salmonidae; genus Oncorhynchus; species Oncorhynchus mykiss. Next base: position 51,412,451 of record NC_048585.1, on the reverse strand, counting down.
TGGTGTCAACAGTGGATGTCACTCTGGATGATAGCGTCTGCTAAATGTAAATGAAGGATGTCTTATCTTAAACGAGATCTATATGCAACATTATGAATGTTTAAAGAAATGCTATGGTACTTTGGCGACTAGTAAGTCTTTTTTTGTGTTGATAACGATCTGTGTTGATAACAATTTAATGTTAAATCATTCAGACATGGTCATGACCTGGGTCCTGACTCCTTGGTCCTGATTCTCGAACCTTTTCCAGAAATGTGCACTTGCACACCCCTCGTCATGGATTTAACAGCGTAGGACTGGTGTAAAATTTGGTTGGAGGGAGTTTACCGTTTCCACAGTCGTTAACATCCATGCGAGAAAGTTGTAAGTGCACACTTCGGGGGAAGGGTGGAAAATCGGGATGCAACCTTAGTAATGCTCCAGAGCCCAGTTCCCCAAAAGCATCTGAAGACTAAGTTCATTTTTAGAACCATAGGATCCTATCCCATGTCTCTTTTGAGAAACCGGTCCCAGACCAGTGGTGTATTGGGAGGTAGACGCTGGTATACTCCGTATACCCACGTATTTTTCAGTGGGCATTGAGTATACTCACTTCTTAAACCCCTGATGCGTACCAAAGTAGTGTGGGGAAGGTATTCGCCGAATCAATTAATAAGGCTGATGAAACCGATCAGTATGTTAATCTTAAAATGTTGAACTATTATTTATTCACGTTTTAAGCACAGCAATGTTCCAAAATGCAATTTTGGGGAAAACACCTTTCTAAAACACCACAAAAATCTATATTTCTTCGATTTTTCCCAGACCTCAAAAGTGGTCTCGTGATGTGGTTTAAGCATCGTTATGGACTTAGAGCATCCAATTTGGTTGTTTATCTTTTTTTTTAAAGTTTCAGATTTCTTTAAAAAAATCTGAAACTTGTGAATTTCTTAGTTGACAGCCTCTTGTATCTGTTTCAATAGTAGGCCTACTATTAGCCTACTTGCACAGTACAACTTGGGTTGACCTGACTGCGAAAGACCAGGATGGGATTGATCATTTTAGGTCATTCAGAGAGTATAGCTAGTTTTTCATCCAGTTGGCGACAGATTTTCATGCATATATATTTTTTAAATATGCATAAAGAAAATATACGCATTTTCCCACCAGTGGCGTTTCCACCAAATAGATTTGTTGAGGATAAAAGTCAGTGCGTGATGACGTGATGCAAACAAAATGTACGCGATTTAGTGTTAAAAATCGAATGTTCAATGTGTTTACGCCGCATTTTCAACTCTATCGATAGTTTTGTCACAAAAACTGTTAAAATGCAAATGTGCCTACTCTGATGTTGACACGTGGCCAACAGCTGGCAGACAGTGAGGGTAGACTAGTAATGAGGTTATGGCTAAATCAGTCATGCATCGATCACCATGTCACCAGAATCAGACCCTCAATATTTATTTAAAAGGAGCATCAAGATCACCATGCACTTTCACCACCCTGTAAAGTTCATAATTAATTGAATATGTAGCCTAATAAACTGCATGGTTTCCAGAGTCGTAGCTGGAGGACCACACAACATGTCATCGCGTGACTCATTATGTTTATTATATCAATATTTACCCATAAAGGTGTTTCCACCACAATTTCTCGCATAATTAATTTTACTGACACAAAAATATCCCATGTGCGTATTAACAAATTATATGTCGGTATTTATAAAATTGTACTTAAACTACCCGTTTTCATCACAGCTGTCGTGATTTTTATATGGTATGAAACTGGATGGAAACGTGGTTTGTATCACTATTTCTCATAGCATTTTTCTCACAGGGCGCCTTTCCGTCCCTGGGCGGGCCGTTTGAATTTTTGGGGGCAAAATGATTATACCCACTTCTCCAGTCACCACTACACCACTGGTTCAGGTAGACGGGTATTGTTCAAAAACGCTTCCTTCCTTCCTCGACCACTGTTCTAACGTGACAGAATAGATGAAAGCTGTGTATTGGAGTCCTTGCTAACACATATGCAATTGTGATAGGCCAGTGATTTCCTAAAGTAAGGAAGGGTGCATCTGTAGAGTATTTGAACAAGGCCATTACCCTCATCAGCCCTTCATCCAGCCATTCTGAAACCAAACGGATGTTTGTCTCAACAACACCACGTACAGGTAGGTAGGTACCTTGTTTGTCTTCTACATATAGTATGACAGTTAATTCTCACTCCATTCAGAAAACACTCTTAAACGTTGAGCAATCAAATCAAAAACAAAGATTTCATGAGAGAGAAACATAAAAAGGATTTTAAAACAACGGATACTTATATTAGAGGAAGGAAAGTCTAGAAACCAAAATAGAGCAAACACAAAGTTCATACAAGAGTTGGTAAGGTTCTAATCAATGTGTTCATATCTGGAATGGAAACAGAATGGGCAAAAAATAAATAGTTTATAGACATATAAATCTATAACTTAATGCACAGCTTTAGAAATGGTTGTCGATTCATGTTTAATGGCACTCCGTTAAATGTATAATCTGACTCCATTAAATCATCGTGGCCATGATACATTCAAGGAATGAAAATTGGCAGATAATTATGGAATTGTGATTTAGTGTTATGGTAATGTATTTAAAAATATTTTTCTGTAATGTGTTTTACTCCCAGTGTCTGTGTAATATGAACTCAAATATTGGCAGATACAGACACCTTACCCTTAGCTGGCTCATCAACCAGTGACCGCTAGAAGCTATTCTTGTTCTTCATCTGTGTTCAAAATACTATAGTTTAGTCTAGTAAATGACCAACAGCGAAACAAAAACAAGTGCTGTTACTTAAATCCAATTAATTTACATAATCGAAACAGAATAGCTGACACTTTTTCATGGTGACAAAAAGTTAAACATTTTGTTATTACAGAAAGCCAAAAGCAACACCCTGTTTACAACAAAGCAGGGAGTGTATCCCTTTTGTTTTGAAAAATCTGTCACAGCACACCTTTGTACATTATACCTAAAGCCAAAGCTCTGTTCAAACAACGTGACTAGACAGCAACAGGTTAATAGGTAGGTTAGCAGCACAGAATGGTGTTAGGGCAGCATTTCCCAAAATCAAACCTCGGGACCCCAACGGGTGCACGTTTAGTTTTTTTGCCTTAACACTACACATCTGATTCATATTATCAAAAGCCTGATGATTAGTAGATTATTTGAATCAGCTGTGTAGTGCTGGGACATTAAAACAAAACGTGCACCCCCTGGGGTCCCAAGGACCAAATTTGGGAAACACTGTTATGGTCAGACTGAACGCTACCCTCAGGAGAACAGTGGGAAGGAGGAGGAGTGGAATGTGGTCTGGTTCCCATCACCTCCTTGCCCTCTGTTCCTATCATTACACTGCATCATATCCTGTTTCTAAAACCTGTCCTACTGGGCCATTATCCTGACATGAACAGGAAGTGAATGGAGTATTTTCTAGGAACTACATTTCACTCTATTGAACACACCCCAAGTGGTCCTCTCCACTCCAATGGGCTAGAATGACATGAGTATGCTGATGTCCACAGACCGATGTCCATGTTGTCTGTGTAATGTAGTGCCTTTGTACTGATGTGCAAATAACATAATGAAGAAACCTATCTGTAACCAAATGCAAACTAAGGGAAATAATTGAATTGGTCTTCCGTGCAAAAATAATGTACTATTTCATATTGTCATGATATCCAAAATAAATCAGAAGTTTTCAATCAAATCAAAGGCTTTGTTGAAAAATATAAGTACTTACTCATCAGAGCTAGTAATCCTGATTTCATCTGATGTCGTTATGAAAATAAGACTTCCATGAGAAAATAATCTACTTTGTGGAACAATCCATTAGTTCTCCATAAACTCCTCTAGCTACTGTTCTTGACTAAGGTTAGTGCCTTAAGAAAACAACAGGGAAACACACATTATACAAAAAGACTCCTTAAAATGGTCCAACTCAAAAATAAGGACCCAAGTTTAAAACTGTTTGGCACCGACTGTGTCTATTCATTGTTGTCCGATGAGAGGCAACCAGAGTCTTTTACTACTAACCACTGTAAACCAGTTGTAAAGTAGCTAGTCATGTAACGTCATACCCTTCATATCTCAGTTATTTCAATACGTGTTGTGCATGTCAGGCAGCTGGGGAGATGATATTCAATCCCTGGTATAATATCTATTGTGGTCAGTACTAATATCATTTTGATGCAGGCTTTTGTTTAGGCAGCTCTATTCCCAGCCTGGGTCCTTCTAGGTATGACGATGGAAGTGGATGATGTTATGGCGTGTCATGGCGTGTCCCGTCACTTTACGGATGGGGATGGAGGTGGCTGTTGACTGATGGTGGTGGTCCTCTGATGTGTGTGTGTCTAGACCAGTAGTCGCAGCAGGAAGGACAGGGCGGCCCCGATGGAGAGGCCCAGGGCCAGGAAGAAAGTCATCAGGGCCCCGGCCGTCTCTGCATCTTTAGGAGTCACCAACCTCGGAGGAGACGGAGAGAGAGACAGGCGTGTATTCATAAGCATACTGTAGCAAAATTATTTGTCATGGAAAAATAAAACACAAGCATTTCTTATTGGACAAATTCGGGTAGGCCCCTTCCGGTTTCTGCTCGTGTGGTTCCTATTGAATACACCGCAGATATAGGGTAGGTTTTGTTGTGGTGTTACAGTGGCAACAAGGAAGTTGGCATGGTCGGGTGAGAGAAAAAGTATGTCAGGTGACTGGAAGAGAACTCCAGAGTGTGTGGGGGAGAGAAGTGGTACCAAGAACTTGTTAAGCCAAAGGTGACTAAAGAAGAGTGACACCATGACAAGTAGATTGGATTAGTCAATACGTGAATAACTGGCATAATGTTATGACAGGGGACTGTCACGTATGGTGCGCGCGTGTGTTACTTCTACTCACTGTGGGGCGTAGGACATGGAGAGGCAGACGCAGTATCCGTTGGAGAGGGAGAAGAGCATCATGATGAAAGCGAAGGCAGCGTCGTGGGAGAAGAGGACGGGGAGGTAGGAGCGGCTCTGGACGTTACAGAACATCAGCAGGGGAACAAACACCACCCTGGAGACCACCAGCCCCGGGAACAGACAACTCTCCTTGGGGGGCTGTGGTCCACATACACAGAGAAATGTTACTGATATACAAGGTTGGATAGACACAATAAAATCATTTTAGAATAATAACTAAATGTAATACTAAGAACTAAAACTTTCGTGCTGGGAAAGAAAGTGAAGGATTATAAAACACTGAGAAACCTCGAAAGTTGTTACATAAATCAAATCCATTGTGATCCTATCAAATGTGTAATAAAATGACATTAATCCACAGAGATGAAATGGGATCAGACACCTACCCACTGGACCAGGGTGGTGACAGTTCTGCCGATCCAGTCACACACGTTGAAAATGAGGAAGCAACACACAGAGATGAAATAAGGTTCTGATGGGAGGAAGAGGGAGAGAGGTGCTTCATCTGAGTTTTACATCTCATGCATATTAAACATACAGTATACATATCTACACTCTTAGGAAAAAAGGTGCTATCTAGAACCTAAAAGGGTTATTCGGATGTTCCCATGGGATATCTTTTTAAAGAACCCTTTTGGTTACAGGTAGAAAATGGTTCTACCTGGAACGAGAAAGGGTTCTCTTACGGGGACAGCCGAAGAACCCTTTTGAAACTGATTTTTCTAAAAGTGTATACATACCCCATTTCCCAGGGTATATGGTCTTGACGTCCACAGTGACGGCAGGGAACACAGCGAGAGTGACGGTGAAGACAAAAACAACACAGAAAGCCATCACCCATATCTGGAGAGAGAGAGAGGGACAAGGTAAGAAATATAGTGGAAACTCTCCCATGCTTAAATTCCTCTGGTGCTTTTAATGCATGTTGGGGAGTGAACAAGTGCACACTTCAGAAAATGGTAGGGAATTGGACCTCAACTATACACCAGAGCCATATATTTAGAAAATAAAAAAATAAAAAATAAATATATGACCAGTAGAGAGCCTGCTGAGTAACAACAGAGGTCAGCATTACCTTTTTAAACACCTCCATGACGGTGGACTTCCTGTCCCTGACCTCAGCCTGCTCCAGGGTTAAGAAGGCCTGCTTGGGACTGACCCCAGCCCCCTTTACCTCCACCTCCTCGCCACTGGCACCTCCATTGGCCAATGAGCCATTGTCGTGGCCATACAGCTTGCCGTTCTCCGCCGTGCCACTCTCTGTCACTGAAAGAAAGATAAATATTTCAGGGAAAATAGATTGACTTGACCTAACACTGACCAATCAACAGGCAGATGTAAATGTGTGTGGGAGGGATGGCAGATGTCATTATAAAGGGAGGGAGGCATGGACACTAGTTTCTGGAGCCCACCAGACTACTACATTATCTGTTAAGAATAGGGCCAGGAGTTTTTCCTCACCCCATGACCTCATCAGGAAAAACTGGACCAAGCTATGGCTGGATTACTGTAGTCCCTAATTAGAAGTCCCTGATCCCTCCCGGACCGATATTGAACAGCCCTGGCTTTCCTAGACCTTTGTTAATTTCCATGGAAACATATATTGACGTTAACAGGAGAGTGATGGGGTGGTTTAATAGTGTCTGATCTGTAAATGTCCCACAGGGCAGCTCTTTGTCTGGGAGAGGTTGCTGCACTAATTGGATAAATGTGAATAAACTGGGCTAATGGGATAATGATCTGTTGAATCAGTTCTATTCAGACCATGGCCTGTATGCATCTTGCGTCTTAGAGTAGGAGTTCTGATTTGGGATCGCCTTTGCCTTTTAGATCACAATTAACACGATTACATGGACGGGGGGAGACCTAGACCTAGATCAGCACTCCTACTCTGAGATGTTTGGATATGTACAACCAATGTTCCCAAGCCCGAGACTGCCGCACAGCTCAGTGCCAAAAACAATTAAAGGGAACTTTGCATACAACCCCTGAGTGTAAAGGAGAGTACTAGCAGTGACAATCTGCACTGCTGTGGATGGTCATTGGTGAGATATATGAGCACAAAATAACCCACATCTTCTCTCACAGCTTTCAGCAGCCTCACCTTTCAGCAGCTCATTTGCAGTCTCCACCTCATAACTCCTGCTCTTGTCCAAGTAAAACTGGGCAAACTCCTGGATGAGACCGGAGCAGAGGCCAAATGAGACAGACTGAACATTCCCTGACCTTGAACACAGATTCCTCAGGTAAAACAAAGTCATGCCGTACTGCAGTATGGTCAGCTACAGGCCCGGGGGATACAGGGTCTGTTCTGAGGCCCAACCTGTGGTATCTACCAGGGCTTCTATTACATTCTAGTCCTGTAAGGCTGAGCAACTCACCAGGCGAGGCAGTAGGAGGTAGCTAAGCAAAGTGATCAGGGTTCCTACACACGGCGTGATGAAGTAACCCAACGCAGCCGTCTCAGGGTCCGTATCACCTGTCACACACACACAACCACAACCACACACAACCACAACCACACACACACAACCACACACACACACAAAAGAGAAAGGAGAGGTCAGAGAACTACTTACAAGTGGAGTTTCAGAGGCCACATCATACTCATTTGTCTATATTTTTTTTTATTTGATTTGACAACTGAAAATACATGAAATGTTACACCAGGCAAAAGATACATATAGGATCATTTGAAGGTATACAGATATATACACAAAAAGTCTAGAGACTATTTCCACTGTGATCCTCTGTTGGTTAGAAAGATGGGCACTCTGTTTCATACATTCAATCATAGATAATGTTCAAATATACATACAGTGCCTTGCGTATTTTTTTGTGAAGAATCAACAACAAGTGGGACACAATCATGAAGTGGAACGACATTTATTGGATATTTCAAACTTTTTTAACAAATCAAAAACTGAAAAATTGGGCGTGCAAAATTATTCAGCCCCTTTACTTTCAGTGCAGCAAACTCTCTCCAGAAGTTCAGTGAGGATCTCTGAATGATCCAATGTTGACCTAAATGACTAATGATGATAAATACAATCCACCTGTGTGTAATCAAGTCTCCGTATAAATGCACCTGCACTGTGATAGTCTCAGAGGTCTGTTAAAAGCTCAGAGAGCATCATGAAGAACAAGGAACACACCAGGCAGGTCCGAGATACTGTTGTGAAGAAGTTTAAAGCCGGATTTGGATACAAAAAGATTTCCCAAGCTTTAAACATCCCAAGGAGCACTGTGTAAGCGATAATATTGAAATGGAAGGAGTATCAGACCACTGCAAATCTACCAAGACCTGGCCGTCCCTCTAAACTTTCAGCTCATACAAGGAGAAGACTGATCAGAGATGCAGCCAAGAGGCCCATGATCACTCTAGATGAACTGCAGAGATCTACAGCTGAGGTGGGAGACTCTGTCCATAGGACAACAATCAGTCAGTCGTATATTGCACAAATCTGGCCTTTATGGAAGAGTGGCAAGAAGAAAGCCATTTCTTAAAGATATCCATAAAAAGTGTCGTTTAAAGTTTGCCACAAGCCACCTGGGATACACACCAAACATGTGGAAGAAGGTGCTCTGGTCAGATGAAACCAAAATGGAACTTTTTGGCAACAATGCAAAACGTTATGTTTGGCGTAAAAGCAACACAGCTCATCACAATGAACACACCATCCCCACTGTCAAACATGGTGGTGGCAGCATCATGGTTTGGGCCTGCTTTTCTTCAGCAGGGACAGGGAAGATGGTTCAAATTGATGGGAAGATGGATGGAGCCAAATACAGGACCATTCTGGAAGAAAACCTGATGGAGTCTGCAAAAGACCTGAGACTGGGACGGAGATTTGTCTTCCAACAAGACAATGATCCAAAACATAAAGCAAAATCTACAATGGAATGGTTCAATAATAAACATATCCAGGTGTTAGAATGGCCAAGTCAAAGTCCAGACCTGAATCCAATCGAGAATCTGTGGAAAGAACTGAAAACTGCTGTTCACAAATGCTCTCCATCCAACCTCACTGAGCTCGAACTGTTTTGCAAGGAGGAATGGGAAAAAATTTCAGTCTCTCGATGTGCAAAACTGATAGAGACATACCCCAAGCGACTTACAGCTGTAATCGCAGCAAAAGGTGGCGCTACAAAGTATTAACTTAAGGGGGCTGAATAATTTTGCACGCCCAATTTTTAAGTTTTTGATTTGTTAAAAAAGTTTGAAATATCCAATAATTGTCGTTCCACTTCATGATTGTGTCCCACTTGTTGTTGATTCTTCACAAAAAAATACAGTTTTATATCTTTATGTTTGAAGCCTGAAATGTGGCAAAAGGTCGCAAAGTTCAAGGGGGCCGAATACTTTCGCAAGGCACTGTATATATAAAGCAAATATACACACCTACACTTTATATACAGTCGTGGCCAAAAGGTTTGAGAATGACACAAATATTAATTTTCACAAAGTCTGCTACCTCAGATTGTAAGATGGCAATTTGCATATACTTCAGAATTTTATGAAGAGTGATCAGATGAATTGCAATTAATTGCAAAGTCCCTCTTTGCCATGCAAATGAACTGAATCCCCAAAAACATTTCCACTGCATTTCAGCCCTGCCACAAAAGGACCAGCTGACATCATGTCAGTGATTCTCTCGTTAACACAGCTGTGAGTGTTGACGAGGACAAGGCTGGAGATCACTCTGTCATGCTGATTGAGTTTGAATAACAGATTGGAAGCTTCAAAAGGAGGGTGGTGCTTGGAATCATTGTTCTTCCTCTGTCAACCATGGTTATCTGCAAGGAAACACGTGCCGTCATCATTGCTTTGCACAAAAGGGGCTTCATAGGTAAGGATATTGCTGCCAGTAAGATTGCACCTAAATCAACCATTTATCTGATCATCAGTAACTTCAAGGAGAGTGGTTCAATTGTTGTGAAGAAGGCTTCAGGGTGCCCAAGAAAGTCCAGCAAGCACCAGGACCGTCTCCTAAAGTTGATTCAGCTGCGGGACCGGGGCACCACCAGTACAGAGCTCGCTCAGGAATGGCAGCAGGCAGGTGTGAGTGCATCTGCACGCACAGTGAGGCGAAGACTTTTGGAGGATGGCCTGGTGTCAAGAAGGGCAGCAAAGAAGCCACTTCTCTCCAGGAAAAACATCAGGGACAGACTGATATTCTGCAATCGGTACAGAGATTGGACTGGGACTGGGATAGTCATTTTCTCTGATTAATCCCCTTTTTGATTGTTTGGGGCATCTGGAAAAAAGCTTGTCCGGAGAAGACAAGGATGAGTGCTACCATCAGTCCTGTGTCATGCCAACAATAAAGCATCCTGAGACCATCCATGTGTGGGGTTGCTTCTCAGCCAAGGGAGTGGGCTAACTCACAATTTTGCCTAAGAACACAGCCATGAATAAAGAATGGAACACATCCTCCGAGAGTAACTTCCTCCCACCATCCAGGAACAGTTTGGTGATGAACAATGCCTTTTCCAGCATGATGGAGCACCTTGCCATAAGGCAAAAGTGATAACTAAGTGGCTCAGGGAACAAAACATCGATATTTTGGGTTCATGGCCAGGAAACTCCCTAGACCTTAATCCCATTGAGAACTCGTGGTCAATCCTCAAGAGGAGGGTGGACAAACAAAACCCCACAAATTCTGACAAACTCCAAGCATTAATTATGCAAGAATGGGCTGTCATGAGTCAGGATGTGGCCTAGAAGTTAATTGACAGCATGCCAGGGCGGATTGCAGAGGTCTTGAAAAAGAAGGGTCAACACTGCAAATATTGACTCTTTGCATCATCTTCATGTAATTGTCAATAAAAGCCTTTGACACTTATGAAATGCTTGTAATTATACTTCAGTATTCCATAGTAACATCTGACAAAAAAATATCTAAAGACACTGAGGCAGCAAACTTTGTGGAAATTAATATTTGTGACATTCTCAAAACTTTTGGCCACGACTGTAAAAAAGTATGTGGACACCCCTTCAAATTAGTGGATTTGGCTATTTCAGCCACATCTGTTGCTGACAGGTGTATAACATTGAGCACACAGCCATGCAATCTCAATTGACAAACATTGACAGTAGAATGGCCTTACTGAAGAGTTCAGTGACTTTCAACATGGCACCGTCATAGGATGCCACCTTTCCAACAAGTCTGATCTTCAAATTTCTGCCCTGCTAAAGCTGCCCCGGTCAACTGTAAGTGATGTTATTGTGAAGTGGGAACTTTTAGGAGCAACAACAGCTCAGCCGTGAAATGGTAGGCCACACAAGCTCACAGAACGGGGCCGCCGAGAGCTGAAGTGCGTAGTTCGTAAATATCGTCTGTCCTCAGTTGCAACACTCAATACTGAGTTCTAAACTGCTTCAGGAAGCAACGTCAGCACAAGAACTGTTCATCGGGAGCTTCATGAAATGGGTTTCCATGGCCGAGCAGTTGCACACGAGCCTAAGTTCACCATGCGCAATGCCAAGCGTCGGCTGGAGTGGTGTAAAGCTCGCCGCCATTGGACTCTGGAGCAGTGTAAACGCATTCTCTGGAGTGATGAATCACGCTTCACCATCAGACAGTCTGACGGACAAATATGGGTTTGGCGGATACCAGGAGAACGCTACCTGCCCGAATGCATAGATCCAACTGTAAAGTTTAGTGGAGAGGGAATAATGGTCTGGGGCTGTTTTTCATGGGTCAGGCTAGGCCCCTTAGTTCCACTGAAGGGAAATCTTAACGATACAGCATAAAATGACATTCTAGATGATTCTGTGCATCCAACTTTGTAACAACAGTTTGGGGACAGCCCTTTCTTTGTTTCAGCATGACAATTCCCCCGTGCACAAAGTAAGGTCCATAACGAATTGGTTTGTTGAGATCGGTGTGGAAGAACTTGACTGGCCTGCACAGAGCTCTCAACCCCATCGAACACCTTTGGGATGAATTGGAACACCGACTGCAAGCCAGGCCTAATCGCCCAACATCAGTGCCCGACCTCACTAATGTGAAAAGCCTTCCCAGAAGAGTGGAGGCTGTTATAGCAGCAAAGGGGGGACCAACTCCATATTAATGACCATGATTTTGGAATGAGATGTTCGACAATGTACTGTAGCATAAGACTCCACATTTGCCTCAGTTGAATGATTTGCCACTGAGCATCTCTGATGTGAGTTTTGCATGTTTATTTACAAGTAGTTATTTGTATATTTGTGGGTTCTAGATATTTGTTTGTGTGTGTGACTCACTGGCTATGGAGACCAGCATGGCGATAGCAGCGAAGGTGCCGGCCAGCCCCTGGCCACTCATGAACACAGCGCTGTACTTCTGAGGAAGGAGGCCCACCAGGCCAAACAGACTGCCCTGTAGCACCGCTCCAAACGCTACAAGGTGAGCGAGAGAGAGAGAGAGAGAGAGAGAGAGAGGGTGAGAGAGAGACAGAGAGAGAGACAGAGAGAGGGTGAGAGAGAGAGAGGGTGAGAGAGAGAGAGAGAGAGAGAGAGAGAGAGCGAGAGAGAGAGAGAGAGAGAGAGAGAGAGAGAGAAAGAGAGAGGGTGAGAGAGAGGGTGAGAGAGAGGGTGAGAGAGAGAGAAAGAGGGTGAGAGTGAGAGAGAGAGAGAGAGAGAGGGTGAGATAGAGAGAGAGGGTGAGATAGAGAGAGAGAGAGAGAGAGAGAGAGAGAGAGAGAGAGAGCGAGAGGGTGAGAGAGAGAGAGAGAGAGAGGGTGAGAGAGAGCGAGAGGGTGAGAGAGAGAGAGAGAGAGAGAGAGCGAGAGGGTGAGAGAGAGAGAGGGTGAGAGAGAGAGAGAGAGAGTGAGAGAGAGGAGGGTGAGAGAGAGTTAATGATATAGCGTGCTCACACACACACACAATACCCAGTCAAACACAAACACACACACTTACTCAAACACACACAATTCCACCCCCACACACAACATGATTCCCCACCATCCACCCAATACCCAGTAACACATACAATGACCCCCCCCCCCCCCCCAAACACACACACAAAATAATGTCCTACTCACAGTTGATGAACCAGATGGTAGCCATGGTAACAGAGAAGAAGCGGTCCTCCTCCATGGGGATCTTGACCAGGATGGCAGTGAGGATGAAGAGGATGAAGATGAAGACCAGGCTGCCCGCTATCCGCACCATCTCCGATATCCTACGCACAAACACACACAAAACGTTCATTCTCAATCTCACTGGATTAGAGCGTAGTAAATTACACCACCCAGACAGTGTGTGACATATTTTTTATCTATTGAGTAAAGCCCCTCTAAAATCCACTGTATAGACTTTTCTTTTTCACCTATTTGCAGTTGAATAAAATGGCCAATTCAAAAGGGTTGTTCACACACACACACACACACACACACACACACACACACACACACACACACACACACACACACACACAAGCTCATCAGCCAAGTGTGCAGTAGAAGGGTGTTTCTTGGAAGGGCATTTGGATGACTTGTAAACCTGAGAGAAGAAGTGCTGTCTCACCGCTGATAGAAGAAGGAGTTGAGCAGAGTGCAGAGCAGCAGGGGGAGCTGGGACAGCAGAGTCATCCAGTTGTTGAAGTAGTACTCTTTGTGGGAGACCACCGTGCCGTTGCTCCGTTCAGTCTTGTTAAGGCGGCGGTTGAAATACTAACGACAGAAGAGAAAAAGATAAATAATAATATATGCCATTTTCCAGGAGCTTTTATCAAAACGTTAGTATGGGTGGGCCCCAGCAGGAATCCAACCCAGGATCCTGGCCGTTTGCTCTACCAACCGAGCCACACAGGACTCATGAGATGACCCAGTTTAGTTTACATTAACGTTCAATACGATGTTGTTTGTCACAAGTCACTCATTCCTATACCAATAGGCCTATTCTTTAAGTAGTTCTACAAACGTGTAGGGTATACCAAATATCACAGCTTACCCTAGGGGAATGAGTTGTGGGGTTTGACATTTGAATATTCAGAGAGCTAGGCCTAAGAGGCTGTACACACACAACCTGGTCACATGGTTGACCACACAGCGACGTGGAAAATCCATGACCTCTAACCACACCACGAGCGGTTAACTTCAACATACCGGTACTTGGTGACGCAAGACTACAAAACACCAGGGGGCCAGTCACCAGGGTTGGGAAGTAACTGGTTACATGTAATCTTCTACATGTAATCTGATTACAACCCCCCCCTAACAAATCAGTTAAATTACCAGCAAAAATACTGTAATCAGATTACAGATACTTTTGAAAAACTAGATGATTACTTCTTGGATTACTTTTAAAATTCAGCAAGGTTGTTTGCGTAAAAAATACATTATGATACTTTTCTGGTTTCTTAAATTCAATTCATCATTGAAAAAAGACTCAAGTTGAAGTTTGTTCCAACCTGAGCGTGTCTGACTACAAGTTAGAGACCACTGTGTTGACACACCAAACTCATTTGATGGATCCTGTTTGTCTTCTTCTAATTAATGCCTCTTAAAGGAAGGAAAAGTAATCCAAAAGTAACTGAAAGTAATCAGTCTATGTTACTGAGTTTGGGGAATCTAACAGTTACGTTACTGATTGCAATTTTGGACAGGTAACTAGTAACTAACAGATATGTTTAAAAAGTAATCTACCCAACTCGGCCAGTCACACTAAATCCCTCTTAGACAAAACGTTTGACACCAACAACTCAGCAAATCCTCTTTAAACAATATGCATTTACATTTTAGTCATTTAGCAGACTCTCTTATCCAGAGCGACTTACAGGAGCAATTAGGGTTAAGTGCCTTGCTCAAGTGCACATCAACAGATTTTTAAGCTAGTGGGCTTGGGGATTTGAACCAGTAACCTTTCGGCTACTGGGACAATGCTCTTAACCATTAGGCTACCTGCCACACATACAGTTGTGTACACACACATACAAACAGCATCTGACTCTTAGGGATAACAGCATACCGCCCTGCATCCCACTGCTGGCTTGCCTCTGAAGCTATGCAGGGTTGGTACTGGATGGGAGACCAGATGCTGCTGGAAGCGGTGTTGGAGGACCAGTAGGGAGCACTCTTTCCTCCGGTAAAAAATAAATAAATATACAGTGCATTCAGAAAGTATTCAGACCCCTTTACTTTTACTCATTTTGTTACGTTACAGCCCTATTCTAAAATGGATTAAATACATTTTTTACTCAATCAATCTAACACAATACCCCATAACCACTAAGCGAAAACAGGTTTTTAGAGATGTTTGCAAATAAAAAACTGAAATACATTATTTACATAAGTATTCAGACCCTTTGCTATGAGACTCGAAATTGAGCTCAAGTACACCCTGTTTCCATTGAACATCATTGAGATGTTTCTACAACTTGATTGGAGTCCACCTGTGGTAAATTCAATTGATTGGACATGATTTGGAAAGGCATACACCTGTCTATATAAGATCCCACAGTTGACAGTGCATGTCAGAGCAAAAACCAAGCCACGAGGTCCAAGGAATTGTCCGTAGTGCTCCGAGACAGGATTGTGTAGAGGCACCGATTTGGGGAAGGGTACCAAAACATTTTTGCAGCATTGAAGGTCCCCAAGAACACAGTGGCCTCCATCATTCTTAAATGGAAGAAGTTTGGAATCACTAAGAGCTGGCCGACCAGCCAAACAGCAATCGGGGGAGAACGGCCTTGGTGACCAAGAACCCAATGGTCACTCTGACAGAGCTCCAGAGGTCCTCTGTGGAGATGGGAGAACCTTCCAGAAGGACAACCATCTCTGCAGCACTCCACCAATCAGGCCTTTATGGTAGAGTGGCCAGACGGAAGCCACTCCTCAGTAAAAGGCACAAGACAGCCGCTTGGAGTTTGCCAAAAGGCACCTAAAGGACTTTGACCATGAGAAACAAGATTCTCTGATCTGATGAAACCAAGCTTGAACTCTTTGGCCTGAAAGCCAAGAGTCACGTTTGGAGGAAACCTGGCACCATCCCTACAGTGAAGCATGGTGGTAGCAGCATCATGCTGTGGGGATGTTTTTCAGCGGGATGGACTGGGAGACTAGTCAGTATCGAAGGAAAGATGAACGGAGCAAAGTACAGAGAGATCCTTGATGAAAACCTGCTCCAGAGCGCTCAGGACCTCAGACTGTGGCAAAGGCTCACTTCCCAACAGGACAATGACCCTAAGCACACAGCCAAGACAACGCAGGAATGGCTTCGGGATAAGTCTCTGAATGTCCTTGAGTGGCTCAGCGAGAGCCCGGACTTGAACCCGATCGAACATCTCTGGAGAGACCTGAAAATAGCTGTGCAGCGACACTCCTCATTCAACCTGACAGAGCTTGAGAGGATCTGCAGAGAAGAATGGGAGAAACCCAAAGAAGACTCGAGGCTGTAATCACTGCCTTAGGTGCTTCAACAAAGTCCTGACTATTGGGTCTGAATACTTATGTAAATGTAATATTTCAGTTTTTTTTTTATAAATCTAAAAACATATTTTTGCTTTGTCATTATGGGGTATTGTGTGTAGATTGATGGGGGGGGGACAATGTAATCATTTTTTGAATAAGGCTGTAACATAACAAAATGTGGAAAAAGTCAAAGGGTCTGGATACTTTCCGAATGCACTGTATATATCCCAATGCCCCAGGGCAGTGATTGGGGACATTGCCCTGTGTACAGTGCCCTCTTTCAGATGGGAAGTTAAACTGGTGTCCTGACTCTCTGTGGTCACTAACGATCCCATGGCACTTATCGTAAGAGTTGGGGTGTTAACCCCGGTGTCTTGGCTAAATTCCCAATCTGCCCATCATGGCCATCTAACCATCCCCAGCTTCCAATTGGCTCATTCCTCCTCTGCCCTGTAATTATTCCCCAGGTCATTGCTGTAAATGAGCATGTGTTCTCAGTCAACTTACCTGGTAAAAAAAAAAGGGTAACATAAAATAACAGTTCCACCTGATTTTCAAAAAAGACTTACTTTTCAAGTGAATTCCTTAGGAAGTCAATGTTCTACTTTGGATAAAGTTCAACAAGTGTGTATGTATCATACATACAGTGTTGAACCTGAGCCAGAGTAGATCTGATCCTAGATCTGTCTAAAGTTGCCCAAAACCACATATCTAGGATCAGATTACCCTATATGCTAACTGTAGCCTTTAGGGGACTAAATAACTATCTGATCCTGGACCTGTGGTTAAAGACGCATGTTAGTTTTACCATGGAGGCGGTCATGAAGAAGTTCCATGGTAGCAGCGTCCCGAGTCCCAGGATGAAGAAGATAACCCCCACCAACCAGCCCCTGGGTTAGGGAGGGAAATATTAGAAACAAGCAAGTAATTCATAGGTTATTGATGTGTATTTACCATGTAATTTCTTAATAAATAGAAAGTAATTTATGTACCGTGAAATAAAGTGCTACCAGCCAAAGAGCATTAGCAGATTTTATAAAAGTACATTGGAAATGTAATCTATTCTCTACATTAATTGATTGAAAACAGTACAAAGTCACTTTTCAGTACCATAGCTTTGCTTAGAGGCAATGCCACACATTGCAATCCCCCACCCCAAATACGACGGGGTTCAGATTGAGAGCGGAAGCGAGAAACAAGTGAGAGGAAGAGGCACCATGGGCAGAACTGATGGAAAGTTTGGCTCTTTTTACTGACTCCGATCTTTTCGACTCGTTAAATCAACAGAAGAAATCTCTCGACTAATTTCGTTCATTTGAGTCAGTAATGCCTATAGCCCACAGGACCCCCTACCGGCGAACGATGAACTGAAAACTTGAAAGAGTCATGTTTCTACAAGCCTCTCGTTCACATTTCGTTCACCATAGGGGGTGTATTGGAGCTGTCATTTGTGACCGAGACTTGTAAACGTCTGCTTTAAACAATGTAGAGTTGTTGATTGGTAGGCAAACAAATAAGATTATTTATTGATACTTTTGACAGTAGGTCTAGCTGTGGACGAAACCGGACTAGATTGTGAACAACTGTTGTCGGAATGCATTGCTTAACTGCCGTGAGTGTGATCAGCACAACATCGTTCGCGAACTGCAGACCCCCAAACGATTCGTTCTTGAGTTCGCGTTTGTTGAGCAGAGGACTAGATGTATGTTTTGGTTCTACAAAGCTGTGTCCATCATAACATTCAATAATCAATGAATCACATTCATTCTTGCACCATGCCATCAATTAACATTTCTAAACATATTTTTTATTCTCAATGCAGTCTGCAGCATGATCTATATTCCGATCATGCAGGTCAAACGAACGACTAAAATTAACAAGTCACTCAGAAAAAAACGAACCATGATTGTCAAGTAAAAAAAGGTAGACACTCACCTATCGCGCGGGGCATCTGTTCGACCCTTCATCCTGTGCTCGGGGGATCGGTTGAAACTAGGGGCAAAAGAGTGGGGAACACGATCAACATCTAAAAGACAGAGAGAAGATTTGTCTAATCAGCTCTAAGCACGTTATTTACATAATAGAAATACAGGACATGTTCTACATACTAGCACATTGCTGCGAGGAGGAGATGGAGCCATTCTCACTACACTACAGCACTGTATGTCCGAGACCCACTGGATTGTAGCTTGTACTATTAGCTGTGCTGAGATATCCATCCCTCTGCCAGGTCACAACTTCACACTCCATTTATTTAAATATGTACGGTCTATAAAGCGCTTGGCATTTGAGTCAAAGACGAGGCCCGAATACCTGTTCTCCCTTTGTCTGTAGATTAAGCAAGAATTCAGAGCCCAATCCTTGTGTACATTCTTGGTCCTCAATGCACAGAAATGCATAGGTTCCGCACTCCGACCCACTAACACAAATGTAACAGGAGCAGAGCGAAAAGTTGTGAGTGATATTTCAAGTCAGAATGTGAGTGTGTGAGAACATGGAAAGTATTTATGCATTCAACCCCTACACTCATTGCTTTGTTTCGTGTCATTTCACCAAAAGCAACATTTCTGCCAGGAGGCATGCTTTCACTAAGAACCAACTCTAGTTTCTAATTGATAAGATTGTTTATTCAGACATTTCCTTTGAAATTCATACAAATGCCTGAAAGTCAATGACAAATGATATAGTAATAGACATGCGGTAGACCTATAGCTTGGTCATGCTGTGAATCGGTCTGGTCAAAGTCATTATAATCTAACTTCACTCTTACTCATAATCTAACTACACACACTCTCACCTTTAAAACAAGTCTAGAACCTTGAAGGAGAACCCTTTGTAAAAACCCTTTTTGGTTGCAGGTAGAACCTTTTTGGTTCCAGGTAGAACCATTTTGGGTTCCATGTGGAAACCTTTCTACAGAGGGTTCTATATGGAACCTAAAAGGGTTCTCCTATGTGGACAGCCAAATACCCATTTTGGATCCCTTTTTTCTAAGAGCGTAGATAACAAGCTTGAAGCAGTCAAGCTGAACTGATAAAACTGGGTAAATCGTGGACAATGCTGCATTATGAAGGAGTGAGTGAGAGAGACCTGCTCTACCTCCTCACCCAGAGAGAGACCTGCTCTACCTCCTCACCCAGAGAGACCTGCTCTACCTCCTCACCCAGAGACCTGCTATATCTCCTCACCCAGAGAGAGACCTGCTCTACCGCCTCACCCAGAGAGAGAGACCTGCTCTACCTCCTCACCCAGAGAGAGAGACTTGTTCTACCTCCTTACCCAGAGACCTGCTCTACCTCCTCACCCAGAGACCTGCTCTACCTCCTCACCCAGAGAGACCTGCTCTACCTCCTCACCCAGAGACCTGCTCTACCGCCTCACCCAGAGACCTGCTCTACCACCTCACCCAGAGAGAGAGACCTGCTCTACATCCTCACCCAGAGAGACCTGCTCTACCTCCTCACCCAGAGAGAGACCTGCTCTACCTCCTCACCCAGAGACCTGCTTTACCTCCTCACCCAGAGAGACCTGCTTTACCTCCTCACCCAGAGACCTGCTTTACCTCCTCACCCAGAGAGACCTACTCTACCTCCTCACCCAGAGACCTGCTCTACCCCATCACCCAGAGAGAGACCTGCTCTACCTCCTCACCCAGAGAGAGAGACTTGCTCTACCTCCTTACCCAGAGACCTGCTCTACCTCCTCACCCAGAGACCTGCTCTACCTCCTCACCCAGAGAGACCTGCTCTACCTCCTCACCCAGAGACCTGCTCTACCACCTCACCCAGAGAGAGAGACCTGCTCTACATCCTCACCCAGAGAGAGACCTGCTCTACCTCCTCACCCAGAGAGAGACCTGCTCTACCTCCTCACCCAGAGACCTGCTTTACCTCCTCACCCAGAGAGACCTGCTTTACCTCCTCACCCAGAGACCTGATTTACCTCCTCACCCAGAGACCTACTCTACCTCCTCACCCAGAGAGACCTGCTCTACCCCATCACCCAGAGAGAGAGACCTGCTCTACCTCCTCACCCAGAGAGACCTGCTCTACCCCATCACCCAGAGAGAGAGAGACCTGCTCTACCTCATCACCCAGAGAGAGAGAAACCTGCTCTACCTCATCACCCAGAGAGAGAGAAACCTGCTCTACCTCATCACCCAGAGAGAGAGGGTGATAGTCAGAAGATCAAAAGAATAGCATGTACAGAAGCACTGCCCCTGTGGCAATTTAAGCATTTCTGAGAATTATTTTTCGCTGATAAAACAGCGACTTGGGAGACTGAGAATTGTAGTCTCAGTCTAGACTCAGACTAGAGGCGAAGAGTATAAGGGTCCGGGAATAAGTCGGAAAAAAGGTTTATTAGACTAATGTTAGAATTCCTGAAAGAAACATGAGATGTATCCTCAGTATCCTATATCCTGAGGCTTCTTAAGAAAATAAACTGAACAGAGCAACCTGATTCTGTGTCATGAAAGAATCATTTCAGTGAAGTTGTCCTTTGAGTTGTCAACAGTTTTTCAAGCAGTTTTTCAAGCTAGTTGCCATTTCAGTAAAGTCAAGCCAAGTCACATAAGGTCATAGACAGGCAAGGTCTCCCTACAGTCGGTGAAGGTTTCACTGTGCCCAGTAATATGTGATAACAGGAAAGTTTGATGGAATCTGTCAAAAAGAATGGCAAATATTACTCCTATGTTCACAGACCTTGTCATTGGCTACTGTCAAACATGTTTTGGGTGAAAATGAAATCAAAGCTCACAATCAAATCAAATTTTATTGGTCACATGCACATATTTTTGCCGGTGTTGTGAAATGCTTGTGTTCCTAGCTCCAACAGTGCAGTAGTATCTAACTATTCATAACAATACACACATATCTAAAAGTAAAATAATGGAATTAAGAAATATATAAATATTAGGACGAGCAATGTCAGAGTGGCATTGACTAAGAACAGTAGAATATAATACAGTATATACAGTGCCTTGCGAAAGTATTCGGCCCCCTTGAACTTTGCGACCTTTTGCCACATTTCAGGCTTCAAACATAAAGATATAAAACTGTATTTTTTTGTGAAGAATCAACAACAAGTGGGACACAATCATGAAGTGGAACGACATTTATTGGATATTTCAAACTTTTTTAACAAATCAAAAACTGAAAAATTGGGCGTGCAAAATTATTCAGCCCCTTTACTTTCAGTGCAGCAAACTCTCTCCAGAAGTTCAGTGAGGATCTCTGAATGATCCAATGTTGACCTAAATGACTAATGATGATAAATACAATCCACCTGTGTGTAATCAAGTCTCCGTATAAATGCACCTGCACTGTGATAGTCTCAGAGGTCCGTTAAAAGCGCAGAGAGCATCATGAAGAACAAGGAACACACCAGGCAGGCCCGAGATACTGTTGTGAAGAAGTTTAAAGCCGGATTTGGATACAAAAAGATTTCCCAAGCTTTAAACATCCCAAGGAGCACTGTGCAAGCGATAATATTGAAATGGAAGGAATATCAGACCACTGCAAATCTACCAATACCTGGCCGTCCCTCTAAACTTTCAGCTCATACAAGGAGAAGACTGATCAGAGATGCAGCCAAGAGGCCCATGATCACTCTGGATGAACTGCAGAGATCTACAGCTGAGGTGGGAGACTCTGTCCATAGGACAACAATCAGTCGTATATTGCACAAATCTGGCCTTTATGGAAGAGTGGCAAGAAGAAAGCCTTAAAGATATCCATAAAAAGTGTTGTTTAAAGTTTGCCACAAGCCACCTGGGAGACACACCAAACATGTGGAAGAAGGTGCTCTGGTCAGATGAAACCAAAATTGAACTTTTTGGCAACAATGCAAAACGTTATGTTTGGCGTAAAAGCAACACAGCTGAACACACCATCCCCACTGTCAAACATGGTGGTGGCAGCATCATGGTTTGGGCCTGCTTTTCTTCAGCAGGGACAGGGAAGATGGTTAAAATTGATGGGAAGATGGATGGAGCCAAATACAGGACCATTCTGGAAGAAAACCTGATGGAGTCTGCAAAAGACCTGAGACTGGGACGGAGATTTGTCTTCCAACAAGACAATGATCCAAAACATAAAGCAAAATCTACAATGGAATGGTTCAAAAATAAACATATCCAGGTGTTAGAATGGCCAAGTCAAAGTCCAGACCTGAATCCAATCGAGAATCTGTGGAAAGAACTGAAAACTGCTGTTCACAAATGCTCTCCATCCAACCTCGAGCTGTTTTGCAAGGAGGAATGGGAAAAAATGTCAGTCTCTCGATGTGCAAAACTGATAGAGACATACCCCAAGCGACTTACAGCTGTAATCGCAGCAAAAGGTGGCGCTACAAAGTATTAACTTAAGGGGGCTGAATAATTTTGCACGCCCAATTTTTCAGTTTTTGATTTGTTAAAAAAGTTTGAAATATCCAATAAATGTCGTTCCACTTCATGATTGTGTCCCACTTGTTGTTGATTCTTCACAAAAAAATACAGTTTTATATCTTTATGTTTGAAGCCTGAAATGTGGCAAAAGGTCGCAAAGTTCAAGGGGGCCGAATACTTTCGCAAGGCACTGTACATATGAGATGAGTAAAGCAGTATGTGAACATTATTAAAGTGACCAGTGTTCCATTATTAAAGTGACCAGTGATTCCATGTCTATGTATATGGGGCAGCAGCCTCTAAGGTGCAGGTTTGAGTAACCGGGTGGTAGCCGGGTAGTGATGGATATTTAACAGTCATCCTTGAGATAGAAGCTGTTTTTCAGTCTCTCTGTCCCAGCTTTGATGCACCTGTACTGACCTCGCCTTCTGGGTGGTAGCTGGGTGAACAGGAGGTGGCTTGGGTGGTTGATGTCCTTGATGATCTTTTTGGCCTTCTTGTGGCATTGGGTGCTGTAGGTGTCCTGTAGGGTAGGCAGTGTGCCCCCGGTGATGCGTTGCGCAGACCGCACCACCCTCTGGAGAGCCCTGCGGTTGCGGGTGGTGCAGTTGACGTACCAGGCGGTCATACAGGATGATCTCAATTGTGCATCTGTAAAAGATTTAGGTGCCAAGCCAAATTTCTTCAGCCTCCTGAGGTTGAAGAAGCGCTGTTACGCCTTCTTTACCACACTGTCTGTGTGGGTGGACCATTTCAGATTGTCAGTGATGTGTACGCCGAGGAACTTTCCACATTCTCCACTGCGGTCCCGTCACTGTGGATATTGTCGTGCTCCCTCTGCTGTTTCCTGAAGTCCACAATCTGCTCCTTTGTTTTGTTGACGTTGCGGGAGAGGTTATTTTCCTGACACCACTCCGCCAGGGCCCTCACCTCCTCCCTGTAGGCTCTCGTCATTGTTAGTAATCAGGCCTACTACTGTTGTGTCATCTGCAAACTTGATGATTGAGTTGTAGGCATAGATGGCCACGCAGTCAAGAGTGAACAGGGAGTACAGGAGGGGGCTGAGCACGCACCCTTGTGGGGACCCAGTGTTGAGGATCAGGGGAGGGGGGCAGCTCGTCAGGAAGTCCAGGACCCAGTTGCACAGGGCGGGGTTCAGACCCAGGGCCCCGACCTTAATGATGAGCTCGGAGGGTACTATGGTGTTGAAGGCTGAGCTATAGTCAATGAACAGCATTCTTACATAGGTATTCCTCTTGTCCAGATGGGATAGGGCAGTGTGCAGTGCGATTGAATTGTCTGTGGATCTATTGGGGCGGTATCCAAATTGAAGTGGGTATAGGGTATATGAGGTGATATGATCCTCAACTAGCATCTCAAAGCACTTCATGATGACAGAAGTGAGTACTACGTGGCGATAGTCATTTAGTTCAGTTACCTTTGCTTTCTTGGGAATAGGAACAATGGTGGACATCTTGAAGCAAGTGGGGACAACAGGCTGGGATAGGGAGAGATTGAATATGTCCATAAACACACACACCAGCCAGCTGGTCTGCGCATGCCCTGAGGACGTGGCTAGGGATACCGTCTGGGCCGGCAGCCTTGCGAGGGTCAACACGCATAAATGTCTTACTCACGTCGGCCACAGAGAACGAGAGCCCACAGTCCTTGAGCGGGCAGTGTCGGTGGCACTGTATTATCCTCAAAGCGGGTGAAGACGGTGTTCAGCTTGCAAATTGATGTCAGGGATTAGTATTATGACTTAGCTATGCAAATAATGTGTAAGAAGATGAATTGGTACTTTGAGGTTTAAAACCTAAATATAATCTGTTACAATATGTGTTCTATAGAAACAATGATGGACTTTTGGATATATGATGAGATATGAAAGGGTGAAAGGAAAAACGCTTTGTCCAACACTTGAACAGTAAGACATAACATAACAACGGTCTACTAATCATCAGCTCCACTCGTCTTTTCTGATTTTCATTAGCTTTTCCAACCCTCCATTTCCCTTCAAATGCAGAGCATTTTGCTATGTCCAAATGAGTCGTTTCTTTGTTGAAAATGGACCATTGGGAAATGCCATTAGATTTATCTTACCTTTCATATACAATGTCACAGAAACAAATATCAGAAAAGTGACCAAAATCATTAAGTAAAAAACTGAGAACGAAATCTGGGGTCCGGATACTAAATCTGGGGAGACAGGATACTAAATCTGGGGAGTCCGGATACTAAATCTGGGGAGACAGGATACTAAATCTGGGGAGACAGGATAGTACATCTGGGGAGACAGGATACTACATCTGGGGAGACAGGATACTACATCTGGGGAGGCCGGATACTAAATCTGGGGAGACAGGATACTACATCTGGGGAGGCCGGATACTAAATCTGGGGAGGCCGGATGCTAAATCTGGGGAGACAGGATACTAAATCTGGGGAGACAGGATACTAAATCTGGGGAGACAGGATACTACATCTGGGGAGACAGGATACTAAATCTGGGGAGACAGTATACTAAATCTGGGGAGACAGGATACTACATCTGGGGAGTCCGGATACTAAATCTGGGGAGACAGGATACTAAATCTGGGGAGACAGGATACTACATCTGGGGAGACAGGATACTAAATCTGGGGAGACAGTATACTAAATCTGGGGAGACAGGATACTACATCTGGGGAGGCCGGATACTAAATCTGGGGAGGCCGGATGCTAAATCTGGGGAAACAGGATACTAAATCTGGGGAGACAGGATACTACATCTGGGGAGACAGGATACTACATCTGGGGAGGCCGGATACTAAATCTGGGGAGACAGGATACTAAATCTGGGGAGGCCGGATGCTAAATCTGGGGAGACAGGATACTAAATCTGGGGAGGTTGGATGCTAAATCTGGGGAGACAGGATACTAAATCTGGGGAGGCCGGATGCTAAATCTGGGGAGGCCGGATGCTAAATCTGGGGAGACAGGATACTAAATCTGGGGAGACAGGATATTACATCTGGGGAGGCCGGATACTAAATCTGGGGAGGCCGGATGCTAAATCTGGGGAGACAGGATACTAAATCTGGGGAGACAGGATACTAAATCTGGGGAGACAGGATACTAAATCTGGAGAGACAGGATACTACATCTGGGGAGGCCGGATACTAAATCTGGGGAGACAGGATACTAAATCTGGAGAGACAGTATACTAAATCTGGGGAGGCCGGATACTAAATCTGGGGAGACAGGATACTACATCTGGGGAGGCCGGATACTAAATCTGGGGAGGCCGGATGCTAAATCTGGGGAGACAGGATACTAAATCTGGGGAGGCCGGATACTAAATCTGGGGAGACAGGATACTACATCTGGGGAGACAGGATACTAAATCTGGGGTCCGGATACTAAATCTGGGGAGACATGATACTACATCTGGGGAGGCCGGATACTAAATCTGGGGAGGCCGGATACTAAATCTGGGGTCCGGATACTAAATCTGGGGAGACATGATACTACATCTGGGGAGGCCGGATACTAAATCTGGGGAGACAGGATACTAAATCTGGGGTCCGGATACTAAATCTGGGGAGACATGATACTAAATCTGGGGAGGCCGGATACTAAATCTGGGGAGGCCGGATGCTAAATCTGGGGAGACAGGATACTAAATCTGGGGTCCGGATACTAAATCTGGGGAGACATGATACTACATCTGGGGAGGCCGGATACTAAATCTGGGGAGGCCGGATGCTAAATCTGGGGAGACAGGATACTACATCTGGGGAGACAGGATACTAAATCTGGGGAGGCCGGATGCTAAATCTGGGGAGACAGGATACTAAATCTGGGGAGGCCGGATACTAAATCTGGGGAGACAGGATACTACATCTGGGGAGACAGGATACTAAATCTGGGGTCCGGATACTAAATCTGGGGAGACATGATACTACATCTGGGGAGGCCGGATACTAAATCTGGGGAGGCCGGATACTAAATCTGGGGTCCGGATACTAAATCTGGGGAGACATGATACTACATCTGGGGAGGCCGGATACTAAATCTGGGGAGACAGGATACTAAATCTGGGGAGACAGGATACTAAATCTGGGGTCCGGATACTAAATCTGGGGAGACATGATACTACATCTGGGGAGGCCGGATACTAAATCTGGGGAGGCCGGATGCTAAATCTGGGGAGACAGGATACTAAATCTGGGGAGACAGGATACTCAATCTGGGGCCCGGATACTAAATCTGGGGAGACATGATACTACATCTGGGGAGGCCAGATACTAAATCTGGGGAGGCCGGATACTAAATCTGGGGAGACAGGATACTACATCTGGGGAGACAGGATACTAAATCTGGGGAGGCCGGATGCTAAATCTGGGGAGACAGGATACTAAATCTGGGGAGACAGGATACTACATCTGGGGAGACAGGATACTAAATCTGGGGAGGCCGGATGCTAAATCTGGGGAGACAGGATACTAAATCTGGGGAGACAGTATACTACATCTGGGGAGACAGGATACTAAATCTGGGGAGGCCGGATGCTAAATCTGGGGAGACAGGATACTAAATCTGGGGAGACAGTATACTACATCTGGGGAGACAGGATACTAAATCTGGGGAGGCCGGATACTACATCTGGGGAGACAGTATACTACATCTGGGGAGACAGGATACTAAATCTGGGGAGACAGGATACTAAATCTGGGGAGACAGGATACTAAATCTGGGGAGACAGTATACTAAATCTGGGGAGACAGGATACTACATCTGGGGAGGCCGGATACTAAATCTGGGGAGACAGGATACTAAATCTGGGGAGGCCGGATACTAAATCTGGGGAGACAGGATACTAAATCTGGGGAGACAGGATACTAAATCTGGGGAGACAGGATACTAAATCTGGGGAGACAGGATACTAAATCTGGGGAGACAGGATACTAAATCTGGGGAGACAGGATACTAAATCTGGGGAGACAGGATACTAAATCTGGGGAGACAGTATACTAAATCTGGGGAGGCCGGATACTAAATCTGGGGAGGCCGGATACTAAATCTGGGGAGACAGTATACTAAATCTGGGGAGACAGGATACTAAATCTGGGGAGACAGTATACTAAATCTAGGGAGGCCGGATACTAAATCTGGGGAGACAGGATACTACATCTGGGGAGACAGGATACTAAATCTGGGGAGACAGGATACTAAATCTGGGGAGACAGTATACTAAATCTGGGGAGGCCGGATACTAAATCTGGGGAGGCCGGATACTAAATCTGGGGAGACAGGATACTAAATCTGGGGAGACAGGATACTAAATCTGGGGAGACAGTATACTAAATCTGGGGAGGCCGGATGCTAAATGTGGGGAGGCCGGATACTAAATCTGGGGAGGCCGGATACTAAATTTAGGGAGGCCAGATTCTAAATCTGGGGAGACAGGATACTAACGTCTCAGTGCAGTGGTTCCCTAGAGCAGCACACGGAAAGTCGTTAGTACACTACCCCACACACAAAACAGAACAAACACTGAACACAAAGAGCTAAACCTGAATCTTATCAAGCTATACTTACAGTCCCAGCAATGCCATTGACTCTGGCCCACAGGTTAATTGTTGTTACTGGAGTACACAGGGGTGGAGTGAGGTTAGTGCACAGAGGTGGAGTGAAGGTGGGTGGATAGAGGTGGAGTAAAGGTGGATGGACAGAGGTGGAGTGGAAGTGGGTGGATAGAGGTGGAGTGGAGGTGGATGGACAGAGGTGGAGTGGAAGTGGGTGGATAGAGGTGGAGTGGAAGTGGGTGGATAGAGGTGGAGTGGAAGTGGGTGGATAGAGGTGGAGTGGAGGTGGGTGGATAGAGGTGGAGTGGAAGTGGGTGGATAGAGGATAGAGGTGGAGTGGAAGTGGGTGGATAGAGGTGGAGTGGAGGTGGGTGGATAGAGGTGGAGTGAAGGTGGGTGGATAGAGGTGGAGTGAAGGTGGGTGGATAGAGGTGGAGTGGAGGTGGGTGGATAGAGGTGGAGTGGAGGTGGGTGGATAGAGGTGGAGTGGAGGTGGGTGGATAGAGGTGGAGTGGAGGTGGGTGGATAGAGGTGGAGTGGAAGTGGGTGGATAGAGGTGGAGTGGAGGTGGGTGGATAGAGGTGGGTGGATAGAGGATAGAGGTGGAGTGGAAGTGGGTGGATAGAGGTGGAGTGGAGGTGGGTGGATAGAGGTGGAGTGGAAGTGGGTGGATAGAGGTGGAGTGAAGGTGGGTGGATAGAGGTGGAGTGGAAGTGGGTGGATAGAGGTGGAGTGGAAGTGGGTGGATAGAGGTGGAGTGGAAGTGGGTGGATAGAGGTGGAGTGGAAGTGGGTGGATAGAGGTGGAGTGGAGGTGGGTAGATAGAGGTGGAGTGGAGGTGGGTGGATAGAGGTGGAGTGGAGGTGGGTAGATAGAGGTGGAGTGGAGGTGGGTGGATAGAGGTGGAGTGGAAGTGGGTGGATAGAGGTGGAGTGGAGGTGGATGGATAGAGGTGGAGTGGAAGTGGGTGGATAGAGGTGGAGTGGAGGTGGGTGGATAGAGGTGGAGTGGAAGTGGGTGGATAGAGGTGGAGTGAAGGTGGGTGGATAGAGGTGGAGTGGAAGTGGGTGGATAGAGGTGGAGTGGAAGTGGGTGGATAGAGGTGGAGTGGAGGTGGGTAGATAGAGGTGGGTAGATAGAGGATAGAGGTGGAGTGGAGGTGGGTGGATAGAGGTGGAGTGGAGGTGGGTGGATAGAGGTGGAGTGGAGGTGGGTGGACAGAGGATAGAGGTGAAGTGAAGGTGGGTGGACAGAGGTGGAGTGGAGGTGGGTAGATAGAGGTGGGTAGATAGAGGATAGAGGTGAAGTGAAGGTGGGTGGATAGAGGTGGAGTGGAGGTGGGTGGATAGAGGTGGAGTGGAGGTGGGTGGACAGAGGATAGAGGTGAAGTGAAGGTGGGTGGACAGAGGTGGAGTGGAGGTGGGTAGATAGAGGATAGAGGTGGAGTGGAGGTGGGTAGATAGAGGTGGGTAGATAGAGGATAGAGGTGACGTGAAGGTGGGTGGATAGAGGTGGAGTGGAGGTGGGTGGATAGAGGTGGAGTGAAGGTGGGTGGATAGAGGTGGAGTGGAGGTGGGTAGATAGAGGTGGAGTGGAGGTGGGTAGATAGAGGATAGAGGTGGAGTGGAGGTGGGTAGATAGAGGTGGGTAGATAGAGGATAGAGGTGACGTGAAGGTGGGTGGATAGAGGTGGAGTGGAGGTGGGTAGATAGAGGTGGGTAGATAGAGGATAGAGGTGAAGTGAAGGTGGGTGGATAGAGGTGGAGTGGAGGTGGGTAGATAGAGGTGGGTAGGTAGAGGATAGAGGTGAAGTGAAGGTGGGTGGATAGAGGTGGAGTGGAGGTGGGTAGATAGAGGTGGGTAGATAGAGGATAGAGGTGAAGGGAAGGTGGGTGGATAGAGGTGGGTAGATAGAGGTGGAGTGGAGGTGGGTAGATAGAGGTGAAGTGAAGGTAGGTGGATAGAGGTGGGTAGATAGAGGTGGAGTGGAGGTGGGTAGATAGAGGTGAAGGGAAGGTGGGTGGATAGAGGTGGGTAGATAGAGGTGGAGTGGAGGTGGGTAGATAAAGGTGGAGTGGAGGTGGGTAGATAGAGGTGAAGTGAAGGTAGGTGGATAGAGTGGAGGCGAAGTGAAGGTGGGTGGATAGAGTGAAGGTGAAGTGAAGGTGGGTGGATAGAGTGGAGGTGAAGTGAAGGTGGGTGGATAGAGTGGAGGTGAAGTGAAGGTGGGTGGATAGAGTGGAGGTGTAGCAGCCCAGAGCCGTCAGAGTGGGGTTGGAAATATGCTGCTGCTCTGTGGTGAGGAAAGCAGGGCGCTCAGGATCTCCATGAACAGGACACCACCCTTTGTCTCCTGAATAAATCATATGTGTGCAGAGGTGAGCCTGGGCTATTTTCTCGAAAGGCTGTCACTGCCCTAAAGCAGCCCCAGGCACCATTTCAACGCCTCTAGAAGAAACACTGGCAGCCTAGCAACCACAGACCTATTAGTGGGGTAAATGTCATTCATTCCAGTTATTTAAAGCCACCATTGAGCAGGTTTGATGCAGGATGTTTTCTATACAAGAACAGCCCTCCATGAAATTGAAATGATTTTTATTGCGGACATTTGAACAGCAGGACTACAAAGAGTTATTTTCCAGTTTTCCCAAGCCATTAACGTGTCATAGCAATGTGTAAATGTTTCTTTACTCCCCCCACACCTTATCATTCCAGCCTCGAGTAAACCAGACAGCTGCTCCACTACCAAATATATCAGTGTCTCCGAGCACCAACTGCCCTAGTTGTTACTGTCATAACAAAACCAGAAAGATTAGGCCTTCCATCTGTTCAAACGGTCTGTTTTCATATCTAACATGATAAAAAGGTTTGTCTCCATTTAATAGATTTTCAAATAAATGTACTCAAATAGCTCATTTTACGCATTAGGCTTATTTATTTAGGCTATACAGGGAGACAATCAAAATAACCTAGATGTAAATCTAGCCAGCTTGAGCCCATGGTTTATGAACTGATACACAAAACTAAGCTGGATTCAAAACTTATGAATTTTTCTATTTAAATTATACAAAATTCTTGAAACCAATATAATGTTATATATATGGGTGATACAACCATACCAGCTCTTCAGATTTTGCTGTGAGGAGGCAGAGTCATTAGATCATTTGTTTTGGTACTGTCCTTAAGTAGCCTGTTTTTGGTCGCAGGTTCAGAAATTGCAACATTTACCTGGAGCCAACTCTGCAAATAGCACTGCTTAGTGATTTAAAAAGTCATAGTCAATCGATCAATAATACTCTTAGCAAAAAGGTTTATCTTTCCTTTACAATCTGTAGAAACTACGAGAATAGAAAAGGTTCAGAACCGTTGTGGATCATCACAGAACAGATCAAAAATATATGGCAAATAGACATGAAAACTGGATGTGTTCAGATAGATGGGAGGTTGAGGGTCGCTGAAGGACGGGACTAAAAACAAACAAAAGATCATTATTGTAAAATATACTGTGTCCGTAAAATGTATATAGTGTGTATAAGCTGGATGTAGAAGCCTGTTGTTGTCCATTAGTTTGCTCCAATTAGGTGAGGGGTGGTAGGGTTAGGGGAAAATAAGGGAATACATATGTACTAAAAAATATATGGGGGATTTGTAAATTATGCAGACAATTACATTGATGGAATCTATCTGTGGGGAAAATTGTGATCCCAAAAATAATAATTTGGGCCCTTCTCAGTAGAACTGTAGATTTTCAGTGCTGAACATTTCCAGTTCGAAATCATATGGCAGAAACCCGCATGAAATAAACCTGTCTGGTCACCAAGAAGAAATGGAGTAAAAGCCACGCGGTTTATCACCTATCAGGGAGTAGGAGTAATCCTCCATTGTGTCAATCTTGGCCATGTGGTGTTTAGTAAACAGCAATGTCGCATGGTGGACTACAGCAATTTCCATTCAACATGATGAATATTCAAAGATAGCCTACATGTCCTTGGTGATGATTTCCATGAAGGAGTGACCAAGCACTTCGTCAAGGCGGGTGATGTGACAGATTCCATTTGTAAAGGCTGACTGGCTGAATGACGACCATGAAGGCATGACCTAACGCCTCGATCACACGGACAGCGTCATTGCGTTTAGGTACAACGGGAAGCACAGTACCAATCAAAATGGTACGCAGCAGCATCATATGTATGCAACTAAAGTTCAACATTCACCTTCTGCTGTCATTTCTGTCAAGCCGTCTACACATACAGTTTAACGCATACGTTAGATAAATCCTACGTATGTACCACACAGAACGCATTGCAACTGCTTCTGCAACGCAGTGCTGCAAGGCAAACGGAGCGTTCCATTGGAAATGAATGTACAGTACCAGTCAAAAGTTTGGACACACCTACTCATTCAAGGGTTTTTCTTTATTCTTACTAGTTTCTACATTGTAGAATAATAGTGAAGACATCAGTACTATTAAATAACACATATGGAATCATGTAGTAACCAGAAAAAGTGTTAAACAAATCAAATATATTTTATATTTGAGATTCTTCAGAGTACACACCCTTTGCCATTTTATTTGATTTATTTCACCTTTATTTAACCAGGTAGGCTAGTCGAGAACAAGTTCTCATTTACAACTGCGACCTGGCCAAGATAAAGCAAAGCAGTTCGACACATACAACAACACAGAGTTACACATAGAATAAACAAACATACAATCAATAATACAGTAGAAAAATCTATATACAGCATGTGCAAATGAGGTGAGATTAGAGAGGAAAGGGAATACATAGGCCATGGTGGCGAAGTAATTACAATATAGCAATTAAACACTGGAGTGGTAGGGTGTGCAGAAGATGCATGTGCAAGTAGAGACACTGGGGTGCAAAGGAGCAAGATAAATAAATAAATACAGTATGGGGATGAGGTAGATTGGATGGGCTATTTACAGATGAGCTATGTACAGGTGCAGTGACCTGTGAGCTGCTCTGACAGCTGGTGCTTAAAGCTAGTGAGGGAGATTTTTGCAGTCCGTTTCAGTCATTGGCAGCAGAGAACTGGAACGAGAGGCGGACAAAGGAAGAATTGGCTTTGGGGGTGACCAGTGAGATATACCTGCTGAAGCGCATGCTACTGGTGGGTGCTGCTATGGTGTCCAGTGAGCTAAGGCGGAGCTTTACCAAGCAGAGACTTGTAGATGACCTGGAGCCAGTGGGTTTGGCGACGAGTATGAAGCGAGAGCCAGCCAACGAGAGCATACAGGTCGCAGTGGTATATGGAGGTTTGGTGACAAAACAGGTGGCACTGTGATAGACTGCATCCAATTTATTGAGTAGAGTGTTGGAGGCTATTTTGTAAATGACATCACCGAAGTCGAGGATCGGTAGGATAGTCAGTTTCACGAGGGTATGTTAGGCAGCATGAGTGAAGGGTGCTTTGTTGCGAAATAGGAAGCCGATTGTATAATGTGAGTCTGGAAGGAGAGTTTACAGTCTAACCAGATACCTAGGTATTTGTAGTTGTCCACATAATCTAAGTCAGAACCATCCAGAATAGTGATGCTGGATGGGCGGGCAGGCGCAGGCAGCAAACAGTTGAAGAGCATGCATTTAGTTTTACTTGCATTTAAGGGCAGTTGGAGGCCACAGTTGGAGGCCATTGTATGGCATTGAAGCTCATCTGGAGGTTAGTTAACACAGTGTCCAAAGAAGGGCCAGAGGTATACAGAATGGTGTCGTCTGCGTAAAGGTGGATTAGAGAATCAGCAGCGAGAGCGACATCATTGATGTATACAGAGAAGAAAGTCGGCCCGAGAATTGAACCCTGTGGCACCCCCATAGAGACTGCCAGAGGTCCGGACAACAGATCCACCGATTTGACACACTGAACTCTATCGGAGAAGTAGTTGGTGAACCAAGCGAGGCAATCATTTGAGAAACCAAGGCTGTTGAGTCTGCCAATAAGAATGTTGTGATTGACAGAGTCGAAAGCCTTAGCCAGGTCGATGAATACGGCTGCACAGTAATGTCTCTTATTGATGGCGGTTATTATATCATTTAGGACCTTGAGCATGGCTGAGGTGCACCCATGACCAGCTCTGAAACCAGATTGCATAGCGGAGAAGGTACGGTGAGATTCGAAATGGTCGGTAAACTGTTTGTTAACTTGGCTTTCAAAGACCTTAGAAAGGCAGGGTAGAATAGATATAGGTCTGTCGCAGTTTGGGTCTAGAGTGTCTCCCCCTTTGAAGAGGGGGATATGGGAATCTCAGACGATATGAAAGAGGTTGAACAGGCTAGTAATAGGGGTTGCAACAATTTCGGCAGATAATTTTAGAAAGAGAGGGTCCAGATGGTCTAGCCCGGCTGATTTGTAGGGGTCCAGGCTTTGCAGCTCTTTCAGAACATCAGCTATCTGGATTTGGGTGAAGGAAAAGTGGGGGAGGTTTGGGTGAGTTGCAGTGGGGAGCGCAGGGCTGTTGACCGGGGTAGGGGTAGCCAGGTGGAAAGCATGGCCAGCCGTAGAAAAATGCTTATTGAAATTCTCAATTACTGTGGATTTATCGGTAGTGACAGTGTTTCCTAGCCTCAGTGCAGTGGGCAGCTGGGAGGAGGTGCTCTTACTCTCCATGGACTTTACAGTGTCCCATAACTTTTTTGAGTTTGTACTACAGGATGCAAATTTCAGTTTGAAAAAGCTAGCCTTCGCTTTCCTAACTGCCTGTGTATATTGGTTCCTAACTTCCCTTAAAAGTTGCATATCACGAGGACTATTCAATGCTAATGCAGAACGCCACAGGATGTTTTTGTGCTGGTCAAGGGCAGACAGGTCTGGAGTGAACCAAGGGCTATCCAATATCTATTCCTGGTTCTACATTTTTTGAACGGAGCATGCTTATTTAAGATGGTGAGGAAGGCACTTTTAAAGAATAACCAGGCATCGTCTACTGACAGGAAGAGGTCAATGTCATTCCAGGATACCCCGGCCAGGTCGATTAGAAAGGCCTGTTCGCTGAAGTGTTCTAGGGAGCGTTTGACAGTGATGAGGGGTGGTCGTTTGACCGCAGACCCATTACGGATGCCCGTAATGTTAGGATGATATCTATGAGGGTGCCGTGTTTACAGATTTGGGGTTGTACCTGGTAGGTTCATTGATAATTTGTGTGAGATTGAGGGCATCAAGCTTAGATTGTAGGATGGCCAGGGTGTTGAACATGTCCCAGTTTAGGTCACCTATCAGCATGAGCTCAGAAGATAGATGGGGGGCAATCAATTCACATATGGTGTCCAGGGCAGAGGGTGGTCTATAGGAAGCGCCAACGGTGAGAGACTTGTTTCTGGAAAGGTGCATTTTTAGAAGTAGAAGCTCGACTTGTTTTGGTACAGACCTGGATAGTAAGACAGAACTCTGCAGGCTAACACCGCTCCCTTTGGCAGTTCTATCTTGGTGGAAAATGTTATAGTTAGGGATAGAAATTTCAGGGCTTTTGGTGGTTTTCCTAAGCCAAGATTCAGACATGGCTAAGACATCCGGGTTGGCAGAATGTGCTAAAGCAGTGAATAAAGCAAACTTAGGGAGTAGGCTTCTAATGGTATCATGCATGAAACCAAGGCTTTTACAGTTACAAAAGTCAACAAATGAGAGCACCTGAGGAGTAGGAGTGGAGCTAGGCACTGCAGGTCCTGGATTAACCTCTACATCACCAAAGGAACAGAGGAGAAGTAGGATAAGGGTACGGATAAAGGCTATAAGAACTGGCCGTCTAGCACGTTCAGAACAGAGAGTAAACGGAGCAGGTTTCTGGGCACGATAGCATAGATTCAAGGCTTAATGTACAGACAAAGGAATGGTAGGAAGAGAGTACATTGGAGGTAAACCTAGGCATTGAGTAATGATGAGAGAGATAGTCTCTAGAGACATTTAAACCAGGTGATGTCATCGCATATGTGGGAGATGGAACAACACGGTTGTTTATGGCACATTGCGCAGGGCTAGAGGCTCTACAGTGAAATAAGACAGTAATCACTAACCAGGACAGTAATGGACAAGGCATATTGATATTAGGGAGAGGCATGCGCAGCCAAGTGAATTGTATGGGTCCAGTGAGTGGTTGGGCTGGCTGGGGACACGGCGATTCAGACAGTTAGCAGGCCGAGGATAGCAGGCTAGCAGTTAGCAGGCCGGGGCTAGCAAGTTAGCAGAATGGTCTTAGAGGGATGTTGCGATGGGGAAAACTCTGTTTTTGCCTCCTCGTGCGGTGACATCGATAGACCAGTCATGGAATTAGTAGGGTTCCAAGTAGCAGAGGGGTCCAAGTCCAATTGGCAAAATGGGTATAGTGGTCCAAGAAACTGGCCGATGGATCAGCGAACAGCCTTGCCTTGATGACAGCTTTGCACACTCTTGGTATTCTCTAAACCAGCTTCATGAGGTAGTCACCTGGAATGCAATTCAATTAACAGGTTAATTAACTTGCTAAAAGTTAATTTGTGGAATTTCTTTCTTTCTTAATGCTTTTGAGCAGTTGTGTTGTGACAAGTTAGGGGTGGTATACAGAAGATAGCACTATGTCATAAAAGATCAAGTCCATATTATGGCAAGAACAGCTCAAGTAAGCAAAGATAAACAACTGTCCACCATTACTTTAAGACATGAAGGTCAGTCAATACGGAACATTTGAAGAACTTTGAAAGTTTCAAGTGCAGTCACAAAAAACACCAACAGCGCTATGATGAAACTGGTTCTCATGAGGGCCCCCACAGGAAAGGAAGACCCAGAGTTACCTCTGCTGCAGAGGATAAGTTCATTAGAGTTACTAGCCTCAGAAATTGCAGCCCAAATAAATGCTTCACAGAGTTCAAGTAACAGACATCTCAACATCAACTATTCAGAGGAGACTGCATGAATCAGACCTTCGTGGTCGAATTGCTGCAAAGAAACCACTACTAAAGGACACCAATAAGAAGAAGAGACTTGCTTGGGCCAAGAAACATGTGCAATGGACATTGACCGGTGAAAATCTGTCCTTTGGTCTGATGAGTCCAAATGTGAGATTTTTGGTTCTAACCGCTGTGTCTTTGTGAGAAACAGAATTGGTGAACGGATGACCTCCGCAGGTGTGGTTCCCACCGTGAAGCATGGAGAAGGAGGTGTGTTGGTGTGGGGTGTTTTTCAACAGGACAATGACCCAACACACCTCCAAGCTGTGTAAGGCTATCTGACCAAGAAGGAGAGTGATGGAGTGCTGCATCAGATGACCTGGCCTCCACAATCACCCGACCTCAACCCAGCTGATATGGTTTGGGATGAATTGGACCACAAAGTGAAGGAAAAGCAGCCAACAACTGCTCAGCATATGTGGGAACTCCTTCAAGACTGTTGGAAAAGCAATCCAGGTGAAGCTGGTTGAGAGAATGCCAAGAGTGTGCAAAGCTGTCATCAAGGCAAAGGTTGGCAACTTTGAAGAATCTCAAATATAAAATATATTTGATTTGTTTAACACTTTTTTGGTTACTACATGATTCCATATGCTTTATTTCATAGTTTTGATGTCTTCACTATTATTCTACAATGTAGAAACTAGTAAGAATAAAGAAAAACCCTTGAATGAGTAGGTGTCCAAACTTTTGACTGGTACTGTACATTCATTTCCAATGGAACGCTCCGTTTGCCTTGCAGCACTGCGTTGCAGAAGCAGTTGCAATGCGTTCTGTGTGGTGCATACGTTCGATTTATCGAACGTATGCATCAAATTGTATGTGTAGCGCCTCCCGGGTGGCGCAGTGGTTCAGGGCGCTGTATTGCAGCGCCAGCGGTGCCACCAGAAACTCTGGGTTCGCGCCCAGGCTCTGTCGTAACTGGCCGCGACCGGGAGGTCCGTGGGGCGCCGCACAATTGGCATAGCGTTGTCCGGGTTAGGGAGGGGTTGGCTGGTAGGGATATCCTTGTCTCATCGCGCACCAGCGACTCCTGTGGCGGGCCGGGCACAGTGCACGCTAACCAAGGTTGCCAGGTGCACAGTGTTTCCTCCGACTCATTGGTGCGGCTGGCTTCTGGGTTGGATGCGCGCTGTGTTAAGAAGCAGTGCGGCTTGGTTGGGTTGTGTATCGGAGGACGCATGACTTTCAACCATCTGTCCCGAGCCCATACTGGAGTTGTAGCGATGAGACAAGATAGTAGCTAGTAAAAATTGGATACCATGAAATTGGGGAGAAAAGGGGGGTAAACATTTTTTTTAAACACACAATAACAAAAATGTTTACGTGTAGACAGCTTGACAGAAATGATTGCAGAAGGTGAATGTTGAACTTTTGTTGCATACATATGATGCTGCTGCATACCATTTTGCTCAATAACGAGGCGTAACAAGCTGATCAGATAGGCTCTGCGCGTGCACCATCCTGTGCATGTTGATTTTGTCTATCTCCACCAGACATGTTCATGACACGCTGGTTAAAATACCTAAATCAACTGTGAACCAACTATATTAATTTTGGGGATAGGTCGAAACACACATGAAACATTCATGGACATTTAGCTAGCTTGCTGTGGCTAGCTAATTTGTCCTGGAAAATAAACATTGGGTTGTTATTTTACCTGAAATTCAAATGCTCCTTTTTTTCTTTTTTTACATTTTAGTTATTTAGCAGATGCTCTTATCCAGAGAAACTTACAGTTTCATATTTTTTTCGTACAAGTCCCCAGTGGGAATCAAACCCACAACCCTGGCGTTGCAAGTACTCCTGCTCTACCAACTGGATCTTTGTAGAATTTTGACCCATGTTGATTCAAACAAAATCATGTGTTCTCTACTCCGACAATTAATCCACAGATAAAAAGAGGAAACCTAGGTTAGCTTTGTTTGTTTTCTTTGATAAATCTCTCCTCCTTCATCTGTCTTCTTCTTCTGTGGATTTTATATGGCGGTTGGCAAACAAATTGAAGGTGCATTACCGCCACCAACTGGACACCTAGTTCATCTTTTAATCACCCACCTGTGTACATGCTTTTAAAAACCAATGAGTAGCTGGGAGAGGCGGAGCTTGCAGCGCATCGTGCATCTAAAATATAACCTGGCTACGCAGACGCCCTTGGCCGCGACCGTGTACATTTATTTCTCAAAGCTCACACACACCATGCAGGTGGACTGGCCACATGCAATTCATCAACACATGCATTTTCAGGGCTGACAACTTTTGAAGAAAGTTTGGAGTGAGATTTGCTGTGTGAATTTCCTTGCCCACTGGCACAAACCCTAGAAGGGAGGACATTGAATATTTTAAAGCTAATTTCCTACTATTCTACATATTTTGACATGGTTTAGGGCTATGTCCAGGTGGAAAATAAAATAAAAAAACACAGGTCAGATGCTTTGAACATTAAATGAGCACTCAAAATCCGACTACTTTTTTGAGGGATGATATTGAAAGTATGCTAATATCTTTTGAAAGATATGTATATATATTTTAGGTCGTTTGACACTATTCAGACAGTAATGAAATTAGATGGGCAGACAGTCAAATGGGAGAAGGCCATTGTTACATTTGGGAGGCGCATGGGGATGGATGGAGCTATATTTGGCTTCCAGACTCCGCTATTGTGCCACACCCTTAGTACGTTCTGGACCCCATTGCCAGAGCAAGCATAAATTGTATATATATATCAAATCAAATTTTATTGGTCACATACAGACGGTTAGCAGATGTTAATGCGAGTGTAGCGAAATGCTTGTGCTTCTAGTTCCGACAGTGCAGTAATATCTAACAAGTCATCTAACAATTCCACAACGACTACCTAATACACACAAATCTAAGTAAAGGGGTGGAATATGAATATGTACATATAAATGCATGGATGAACGATAACCGAGCAGCACAGGCAAGATGCAATAGATTGAATAGAATACAGTATATACATATGAGATGAGTAATGCAAGATATGTAAACACTATTAAAGTGGCATTATTAAAATGACAAGTGATCCATTTATTAAAGTGGCAAATGATTTCGAGTCTGTATATAGACAGCAGCCTCTCTGTGAGTGATGGTCAAATGGGTTGTTTAGTTACTTACTCAAAATGCATATGCCAACCGAGGCAGGCTGTAATCCACACATGGATGTTATGTAAGATTTAGCCATGTGTGAATGACAACATGCCTGCGTTGGCATATACATTTTGAGTAAGTGCTCAGCCTAAAGACGTTGGGAATGTGATTTTGAGAAAAAAAAGAAAAATCCAGTCCGCACATTTCCAATCATCTAATTTCACTAAACAACCCATTTGACCGTTGTAGCAAGCGACGTTATTCTAGCAATATTATAAGAGAGCAGAGGCCCATTTATCCGTCACAGAAACCGCGCAGCCAGGCGAACAAGAGCCGTTGTCGTGTCGCATCACCTAACGACCAATAACAAAGAAAACCTGCCAAACGTATGGACTGTTGCCCGTTCACACGATTGTAAAACAATTCATTGCTACAATTAAGTTTAACACTGTAACAATGAATTCCCGCCTTTCATGACAAATCGTGGTTTAGGCAAGAAGAGTCATGTCACGCCTACTAACCTTGTAGAGATGAGAAGTGCGGCAGTCAGATCACTGTGTTTTCATTATTGCTACGCAACAAAAAAAGACGGTTGTTGCTAAAAAACCAAAGCGATAACATGTAGGATAAAATGTAACACGATAAATGTAGCCTTTCGCTCCACGTGGCGCGAGCGCCAAATAGTTACGAATGGCTGTGCTGCTGTAACAATTTTACATAGCGCGTAGGCTAATCTTCATCATCTCCCCGACTCGGAGTTACACACATTGAGGTATAAATAAGAAGTTACACATACAACCAAATACAACATAGCTCACTGCTCGGATGCCCCTCCCCATATGTTATCATAGCGCACTACTAGTTTTTCGGCCATCGGCAATAGGTGGTGATGGGCATTCCGGCTCTTTTCAGTGAGCCGGCTCGTTCGGCTCGGCTCTTTTGGCTCCCAAACGGCTCTTTAAAAAAAATATATGTTTTGTATTTTTTCAAGTCAAACCGTTTGCGATAGTTTGACTATGATTGCTGTGAAAACAATTATGATTAAATTATTAAATGAAATCATAATCTACCTTAACCACAATGTATTTAAAGACGCATTGGTTTGTTATGTAACATAATACTATTAAACATTTGCATTTAAATTATACATTTGTAATGTATATAAACAAAGTGCATATAAATCTAACCATTCAAAACGAATACAATCTGATCAGCATAATAGAATATTGCACCATATCAAAGAAAAATAAATAGCAATTTGCAAAACTGCAGCATCCCACAAATTGAAATAAATGTAAAAAGGATGTTTTTACACATGTGCATTTAAAGTATAACTTTTTTAATGTATATAAACAAAGTGCATATAAATGTAACAATTCAAAACGAATACAATCTGAACAACATAATAATAGAATATTGCACCATATCAAAGAAAAACAAATCATGTGCAAAACTGCAGCATCCCACTGAAAACATTAAACTGGTCCCTCTTTTCTCTCTCTTCTTTATTGCCATGTTATAACCAGCAGCACACAGCAATGCTGATCATATTTTGCTTTTATGAGAGATTTGCATTCAGAAAAGCAAGCTGCCTCACTTTCGAGGGGCTGATGCGGATTCTTCTCTCAGTAATTATTTGTCCCATTTTCAAGAAGACCCTCTCAGAGGGAACGGATGTGACCACTATGCAAAGTCTCCCTGTCATGACTTAGTAAGCCGTGGGTGGACAGAGGCCTTGTTCTTCCACCAGCTCAGAGGATCTGCAGATATTTGGAGGGGCTCCTCCAAATAGGATCGGACCTCCGTTATGGCATCTGCTGAGGGATTCCTTCGTGCTGCATCCCCAGTTTCTCTCTCGTCAAACAACATCCAAACAGCAGACGTTTGTGGCACTACTGCTGGTGCTTCTGTTCCATCTGATCCCTCTTCTTCCTGTTGCCCTGGTGCCTGAGCCAACAGACTGCTGGAGCTGTCCCTCCCTGCTGCTGAGGTTATTCTTTGAAGAGCCTCATCAATTGCTCTGGCATCACTGAAGGCTAACTTCTTAAACCTGGGGTCAAGTGCAGCGGTTTCTGATAGCGCATGATCATATTCCATTCTGTGGAACATTCTGTCCATTGATGAACATAGGGTGTCCATCAACTCTGCCACATGTCCTGTGGTTACATTTGCTTCTCTCTGGCGGCTGGCTGTGATTCGCTGCAGACCCTTACACAGGAGTATCATTTTTGAGGCTGTCACATAGCTGAAACGAGAGAACAGTAAGTTATGAGTTCAGGTTCATATTTTGTCTACTGATACTACATTCTCATCTACTGCTCATATACAGTTGAAGTCAGAAGTTTATATACACTTAGGTTGGAGTCATTAAAACTTGTTTTTCAACCACTCCACACATTTCTTCTCAACTGCAG
Source organism: Oncorhynchus mykiss (assembly GCF_013265735.2). Taxonomy (NCBI): domain Eukaryota; kingdom Metazoa; phylum Chordata; class Actinopteri; order Salmoniformes; family Salmonidae; genus Oncorhynchus; species Oncorhynchus mykiss. The sequence goes on along the minus strand of NC_048585.1, from coordinate 51,369,666 downwards.
TTTTGGCAAGTCGGTTAGGACATCTACTTTGTGCATGACACAAGTCATTTTTCTAACAAGTGTTTACAGACAGATTATTTCACTGCATCACAATTCCAGTGGGTCAGAAGTTTACATACACTAAGTTGACTGCTTTTAAACAGCTTGGAAAATTCCAGAAAATTATGTCATGGATATAGAAGCTTCTGATAGGCTAATTTACATAATTTGAGTCAATTGGAAGTGTACCTGTGGATGTATTTCAAGGCCTACCTTCAAACTCAGTGCCTCTTTGCTTGATATCATGGGAAAATCAAAATAAATCAGCCAAGACCGCAGAAATCAAATCAAAATCAAATCAAATTGTATTTGTCACATACACATGGTTAGCAGATGTTAATGCGAGTGTAGCGAAATGCTTGTGCTTCTAGTTCCGACAATGCAGTAATAACCAACAAGTAATCTAACTAACAATTCCAAAACTACTGTCTTATACACAGTGTAAGGGGATAAAGAATATGTACATAAGGATATATGAATGAGTGATGGTACAGAGCAGCATAGGCAGGATACAGTAGATGGTATCGAGTACAGTATATACATGAGGTGAGTATGTAAACAAAGTGGCATAGTTAAAGTGGCTAGTGATACATGTATTAAATAAGGATGCAGTCGATGATATAGAGTACAGTATATACGTATGCATATGAGATGAATAATGTAGGGTAAGTAACATTATATAAGGTAGCATTGTTTAAAGTGGCTAGTGATATATTTACATCATTTCCCATCAATTCCCATTATTAAAGTGGCTGGAGTTGAGTCAGTGTCAGTGTCAGTGTGCTGGCAGCAGCCACTCAATGTTAGTGGTGGCTGTATAACAGTCTGATGGCCTTGAGATAGAAACTGTTTTTCAGTCTCTCGGTCCCAGCTTTGATGCACCTGTACTGACCTCGCCTTCTGGATGATAGCGGGGTGAACAGGCAGTGGCTCGGGTGGTTGATGTCCTTGAGGGCAGGTAGTTTGCCCCCGGTGATGCGTTGTGCAGACCTCACTACCCTCTGGAGAGCCTTACGATTGTGGGCGGAGCAGTTGCCGTACCAGGCGGTGATACAGCCCGCCATGATGCTCTCGATTGTGCATCTGTAGAAGTTTGTGAGTGCTTTTGGTGACAAACCGAATTTCTTCAGCCTCCACAAGTCTGGTTCATCCTTGGGAGCAATTTCCAAATGCCTGAAGGCACCATGTTCATCTGTACAAACAATAGTACGCAAGTATAAACACCATGGGACCACACAGCCAGCTCAGGAAGGAGACACGCTCTGTCTCCTAGAGATGAACTTACTTTGGTGTGAAAAGTTCAAATCAATCCCAGAACAGCAGCAAAAAATGAGAAGATGCTGGAGGAAGCAGGTACAAAAGTATCTATATCCACGTAAAACGAGTCCTATATCGACATAACCTGAAAGGCCGCTCAGCAAGGAAGAAGCCACTGCTCCAAAACCTCCATAAAAAAGCCAAACTACGGTTTGCAACTGCACATTGGGACAAACATCATACGTTTTGGAGAAATGTCCCCTGGTCTGATGAAACAAAAATAGAACTGTTTGGACATAATGACCATCATTATGTTTGGAAGAAAAAGGGGAGACTTGCAAGCAGAAGAACACCATCCCAACCGTGAAGCACAGGGGTGGCAGCATCATGTTGTGGGGGTGCTTTGCTGCAGGAGGGACTGGTGCACTTCACAAAATAGATGGCGTCATGAGAAAGGAAAATTATGTGGATATATTGAAGCAACATCTCAAGACATCAGTCAGGAAGTTAAGGCTTTCACAAATGGGTCTTCCAAATGGAAAATGACCCCAAACATACTTTCAAAGTTGTGGCAAAGTGGCTTAAGGACAACAAAGTCAAAGTATTGTAGTGGCCATCACAAAGCCCTGACCTCAATCCTATAGAAAATTTGTGGGCAGAACTGAAAAAGTGTGTGTGCAAGCAAGGAGGCCTACAAACCTGACTCAGTTACACCTGCTCTGTCAGGAGGAATGGGACAAAATTCACCCAACTTAAATCATTCTCTCTACTATTATTCTGACATTTCACATTCTTAAAATAAAGTGGTGATCCTAACTGACCTAAGACAGGGAATTTTTACTAGGATTAAATGTCAGAAATTGTTAAAAACTGAGTTTAAATGTATTTTGCTAAGGTGTTTGTAAACTTCCGACTTCAACTGTACATATATAATATTGGATTAAATAATGATGTAGTAATAACTGCTTACTGTACCTCTCTCCACTGATCTCCACAGGGACCTGCTAAAAGGGTTCCAGGACTCTGCACACCTCCTCAACCACCTCCCATTCCTCTTGGGTCAGAGCATCAACAGGTGCATTGACAATGGCCAGGGTAGAGATGATGGCATCCTTTGACTCAAGAAACCGCTTCAACATATAAAATGTTGAATTCCACCTTGTAGTGCAGTCTTGTTAAGGCCTCAGCTCAGGCATGCCCATCTGGCGTTGTGTAGAGTTTAGTTTTTCAGCACCTACTGTATGTACCCTGTGGAAGTATTCCACAGCTGCTTTAACTTTGTCCACAGTGGGTTTCTTCACCTTCAGAGCATCTCTTACAATCAGGTTGATTGTGTGGGCAAGACATGGATGATGGGTCCATTTAAACATTTTCATGGCTTTGGTTATGTTAGCTAACATAACAAACCACCTTTCCATCTACTTGCCATTCTCTGGCCACTCTCAACAGTTCCTCTGCCAAGTTCTCTGAGGTGTGTCTGTCGCTGAACTCAAAGCAGTCCAGAAGACAGCTAGACATCGAAACATCTTCAATGAAGTGACATGTAACCGACATGTAAGAAGTGGTTACCCTTGATGTCCAGCAGTCAGTGGTAAGGCAAACAGCAGTAGCTTTTTGGACTCTTTCCCACACTGAAGCCTGTGTGCTCTCGTACAGTTGTGGAATAAGTGATTTTGAAAGGGTTTTCCTGCTTGGAATTGTCTACATTGGATTTAGACTATTGCTATAATATCTAAAACCTCTGATCTCCATGATCGAAAATGGCTGGAAATTGTTGGCAATCATTTTAGCCAATGCAATATCAATTTGGCCTTGTTTTGCTACAGACATAGACTTTGGCATAAACTGGTCCATAGAAGACTGTGTTGCTGTGAGTCCAGGAGTAGGCCTACTTGACTGACTGGACACATTGCTGGCTCCACCACTATCACTAGCAGGCCCGCTATTTTCTCGAAGCTCCGCTACAGCTCGCTTCACAGTTGGGTGCACAGTTTGCATATGCCGGTGTAGGTTGTGTGTAGAACCGGCTTTATATGAGATTTTGTTTTGGCAAATTCTACGCTGTGCTCTAACATTATCTACATTACTAAAATGCACCCAAATGCTACTGTGCTTCCGACTCATTTTCTAGCTGTTGTTTTCACAGCTGTCCTTCCTCTCCTCGGCTGCTAAGTGTGTGACTGTGAGTGAGTTGGCTCGGCCCTCCCTCACGCATCTTTGGTTCATTGGTTGACACTGCATGTCTGATTGACAGGAACAACAGGTGAGGCTGTTAGTCTGAACAGACAGTCAGAACTAATGTGCGCGCTTGAGCATTTAGGCCTATATTATTACATTTTTTAATCCTTTGAATTAGTTCATTCTATTCATTTAAATCTTTTGATTATTCATATCCTTATTTTTTTTATAAATAGATTAGGCTCTTCTGATACCCGAGCTGGCTCCCAACTTTCACCTACAAGAGCCGACTCGTTCGCGAACGACCCATCACTAATAAACTCAGCAAAAAAAGAAAAACGTCCTTTCACTGTCAACTGTGTGTATTTTAAGCAAACTTAACATGTGTAAATATTTGTACGAACATAAGATTCAACAACTGAAACATACACTGAACAAGTTCCACAGACATGTGACTAACAAAAATTTAATAATGTGTCCCTGAACAAAAGGTGGTGTCAAAATCAAAAGTAACAGTCGGTATCTGGTGTGGCCACCAGCTGCATTAGGTACTGCAGTACATCAACTCCTCATGGATTGCACCATATTTGCCAGTTCTTGCTGTGAGATGTTACTCCACTCTTCCACCAAGGCACCTATAAGTTCCCAGACCTTTCTGGGGGGAATGGCTCTAGCACTCACTCTCCGATCCAACAGGTCCCAGACGTGCTCAATGGGATTGAGATCCGGGCTCTTCGCTGGCCATGGAAGAACGCTGACATTCCTGTCTTGCAGGAAAACACACAGAACGAGCAGTATGGCTGGTTGCATTGTCATGTCAGGATGAGCCTACAGGAAGGGTACCACACGAGGGAGGAAGATGTCTTTCCTGTAACACAAAGCGTTGAGATTGCCTGCACTGACAACAAGCTCAGTTCGATTATGCTGTGACACACCGCCCCAGACCATGACGGACCCTCCACCTCTAAATCGATCTCGCTCCAGAGTACAGGCCTCAGTGTAGTGCTCATTCCTTCTACGATAAACACGAATTCGACCCATCACCCCATGTGAGACAAAACCGCGACTCGTCAGTGAAGAGCACTTTTTGCCAATCCTGTCTGGTCCAGTGATGGTGGGTTTGTACCCATAGGCGACGTTGTTGCCGGTGATGTCTGATGAGGACCTGCCTAACAACAGGCTTACAAGCCCTGAGTCCCGCCTCTCTCAGCCTATTGCTGACAGTCTGAGCACTGATGGAGGGATAGTGCGTTCCTGGTGTAATTCGGGCAGTTGTTGTTGCCATCCTGTACCTATCCCATAGGTGTGATGTTCGGATGTACCGATCCTGTGCAGGTGTTGTTACACGTGGTCTGCCACTGCGAGGACGATCAGCTGTCTGTCCTGTCTCCCTGTAGCGCTGTCTTAGGTATCTCACAGTACGGACATTGCAATTTATTGCCCTGGCCACATCTGCAGTCCTCATGCCTCCTTGCAGCATGCCTAAGGCACATTCACGCAGATGAGCAGGGACCCTGGGCATCTTTCTATTGGTGTTTTTCAGAATCAGTAGAAAGGCCTCTTTAGTGTCCATAGTTTTCATAACTGTGACCTTAATTGCCTACTGTCTGTAAACTGTTAGTGTCTTAATGACCGTTCCACAGGTGCATGTTCATTCATTGTTTATGGTTCATTGAACAAGCATGGGAAACAGTGTTTAAACCCTTTACAATGAAGATCTGTGAAGTTATTTGGATTTTTACGAATCATCTTTGAAAGACAGCGTCCTGAAAAAGGGACATTTATTTTTTTTGCTGAGTTTAGAAGGTGAGAATGGGAGGAGTGCATTGAATTTACAGTTGTGCTTTCAATCTCCCCATACATAGCCAAAACACACAATAAGGGAATATGAAAATGTATGACATATCCAAAACAGCAGCAGATAAACTTTACTCGAGATCAATAAAAACCTAAACAAGTAGACTGCAGTTTGATTAGCCTACATATAACACAGTAGACTGAAGAGTTCCACTCACATATTTTATATAGCCAAATATAATCAAATGAATCAAAGACATGGTACTTGTGTACACAAGAACTAGGCACTTCCTAAATAAGGCTAACTACCACCAAACTGAAGTACGACAAAGGTAAAAATCTCTAATGTGTGCCTTTGTACAAAGAGAGTCAAAGACCTCAGACTTTGGTTTCCACATATCGTTCCTCCGCAGTGCTTGAATTGTTTACTTGAGAATACCTATCTGATTTCTCTATGATAGTCCTTCAGTTGTCTTTTTTTAATTGAAAGTCCATTTGGGAAAAACATTTCCTCTGCCATTACTCGGACTTCCTCAACGGTTCTCCTTTTTGTCAACAGTGTCTTGTACCTCCACCGTTAACCGTCCTGACTTGCTTGTACTCTTGCTCTTGTTCACTGTCCATCCAGATTAGTTGTTTTATTCTGTTTCTTCTTGGCATTTAGTGGTGTGAAGTACTTAAGAAAAAATACTTTAAACTACTACTTACATAGTTTTTTGGGGTATCTGTACTTAATTTATATTTTGTAACAACTTGTACTTTTTTTTATTTCACCTTTATTTAACTTGGCAAGTCAGTTAAGAACAAATTCTTATTTACAATGACGCCCTACCAAAAGGCAGAAGGCCTCCTGTGGGGACAGGGGCCTGGGATTAAAAATAAATACAATATAAATATTAGGACAAAACACACATCACAACAAGAGACAACACTACATAAAGACAGACAAGATAGCAAGTCAGCAACACATGACAACACAGCATGGTAGCAACACAACATAACATGGTAGCAGCACAAAATATGGTACAAACATTATTGGGCACAGACAACAGCAAAGGGCAAGAAGGTCGAGACAACAATACATCACACAAAGCAGCCACAACTGTCAGTAAGGTGTCCATGATGGAGTCTTTGAATGAAGAGATTGAGATAAAACTGTCCAGTTTGAATGTTTGTTGCCGCTAGTTCCAGTTGCTACCTGCAGGGAACTGAAAAGAGGAACAACCCAGGGATGTGTGTGCTTTGGAAACCTTTAAGAGAATGTGACTGGCAGAACATGTGTTGTATGTGGAGGATGAAGGCTGCAGTAGATCTCTCAGATAGGGGGGAGTGAGGTCTAAGACTTTTATAAATAAGCATCAACCAGTGGGTCTTGCGACGGGTATACAGAGATGATCCGTTTACAGAGGAGTATAGAGTACAGTGATGTGTCCTATAAGGAGCATTGGTGGCAAATCTGATGGCCGAATGGTAAAGAACATCTAGCCGCCCGAGAGCCCCCTTGCCTGCAGATCTATAACTTATGTCTCCGTAATCTAGCATGGGTAGGATGGTCATCTGAACCAGGGTTAGTTTGGCAGCTGGGGTGAAAGAGGAGCGATTACGATAGAGGAAACCAAGTCTAGATTTAACTTAAGCCTGCAGCTTTGATATGTGCTGAGAGAAGGACAGTGATGAGCAAGTACTTGTATGAGGTGACTACTTCAAGCTCTAAACCCTCAGAGGTAGTAATAACAAATGTGGGAGGAGGGGCATTCTTCTTAACAAACCACATGACCTTTGTTTTGGAGGTGTTCAGAACAAGGTTAAGGGCAGAGAAAGCTTGTTGGACACTAGGAAAGCTTGTTGTAGAGTATTTAACACAAAATCCGGTGAGGGGCCAGCTGAGTATAAGACTATCATCTACATATAAATGGATGAGAGAGCTTCCTACTGCCTGAGCTATGTTGATGTAAATTGAGACATCCCTAAAGAAAATAATGGACTTTTTACTCCATACATTTTCCCTGATACACAAAATACTCATTACATTTCAAATGCTTAGCAGGACAGAGAAATTGATAAGTGTGAATCTCTGGTCATCCCTACTGCCTTTGATGTGGCGGACTCACTAAACACAAATGCTTAATTTGTAAATAATGTCAGTGTTGGCGTGTGCCCCTGGCTATCCGTAAATTTAAAATAAAATACAAATATTGTGGTTTGCTTAATATAAAAAATGTGAAATTATTTATACTTGTACTTTTACTTTTGATACTTAAGTATATTTTTGCCTTTACAAGTATATTTAAAACCTAATACTTTTAGACTTTTACTCAAGTTGTATTTTATTGGGCGACTTAACTTAATAGAAAATGACTTAAGTAAAAGTGTATCTTTACTTTTACTCAAGTATGACAATTGGGTACTTTTTCCACCACTGTTGGCATTGGTATCCCCCAACAATCCTGTTGTTTGTCCTTAACAGACCATAATCTGCCTCTCAAACTCTGTTATCCTAGCCATGTAATTCTCTTGGCTGCAAAATGAGGAAAGCGTCTGTTCAAATCTGACAAATCACTGAGTGGATTGACTGAAGTATCAATCTGCAAAAAACATGGAGAAGAATGATTTGTCGATTTTAAAACACCATGTTTCAATTGTAAAATAACTGAATCAGTTGGTTTTGACTATTCATTGAGTGCTATTAAGTGAGCACTGAACATATCCACTTCACAAACCTAAATATGGTTACTCGAAGAACACTTGCACTTCCATGGGTTTGCTCTAGGATGTCCTCATCCTCTTTAATCCAATCATCCTCCTCTTTAATCCAATCTGCATCATTTACAACTCTCCTTTTCCTTCTCTGTGAAAAGACCAAATAATAAATGAGAATCAATGAAACATTGAAATCAGTTGCCAAAATAATATATGCCTTGAGGATGGAAGAGTGCTTTGGTCTGTTTTATCACGGAGTGCATTGGTGGTTGAAATTAGCCTGGCACCATGAACCTACCATGTCGTATTTTTCTCTAAGGTAAAAATGTCCCTTTAGGTGGCACAATGAAGAATGCTTTTATCAAAGACTATAGGGTAGTGGTTTTCAAACCTCTCCTTGGGGACCCCACCCAGATGCTTCACAATTTTGTTGTAGTCTTGACCCAACTCCCCTATTCAAGGGCTTGATGCTTAGGTGACTAGATGAAGCAGGTGAGCTAGCTATGGAATAGTTCAAATACATGAAACGGCTGCGGGTCCCCGAAGACAGATTTAAACCCGCCTGCTTATAGGGGATGCTTTGAGTATCCATACAGTAATAACACTAATTCATTCAGTGCCTCCTGGTGGTACCTTTGGGAAGTAACATAACCTTTCAGTTTTTCTAAGCCGAAACTACTGCATTGAAAATTCAGGAAAACCTTCTCACACACACACACATTTGAATAAACCATAGTATTATAGGGCAGAAAGGCTAAGGCACAAGAAAATAATTAATCCATTCGCATTACAAAGGATTTGGAGGTAGATATATTGCTTTATTTTCAACTCAACCGAAAAAGAAAACGTAACAAGTAGAAACGATGTATATAAACCAAGGACTACTGATGCCATGTATTGGTCATTGAGAGGCTTTGAAGCCACCAGTCAGCCATATGGCACTCCCTAGTAGGAGCAGTCCTCCATAGGAATGAAAGGGATTCTACAGTAGTTTAAATGTTAAGGACAAAATTACATGTATTTAAGTATTTTTGTTGTTGTAGTGGGGACGGTAACATTAGTACTCTAAAAATAAATGTACTTTAAGGAAAATGTTCATATATTTTCTCACTTAATTTTTATGCTAAATAGGGGAGTGCCAAGATGGGGGCAAGGTGGTAGCGCCCCCTATCAATCATATGGAGTATACAGTATAACTCGTTTGAGTAGATCACACTTGTAATAATCACTGAATTGATCAAAAAGACAGCAACAAGTTCGAATACCTGCCCCACTCATTTACACCACTCACAAAAACATAATCCAAATCGTGTTTCACTATACTGTGTACAGTATAAAGGAAATCATATTTGAATACCTGACCCACTCATTTACCCCACCCACAAAAACATAATCCAAATCGTGTTTCACTATACTGTGTACAGTATAAAGGAAATCATATTTGAAATAAAGTGGATGATTTTTGACATGGTAAAGAAACACTGGCATATGACTATGCTTAATTGTTTTAGTGAAAAAGTCAAAAATGTCAGTAGTAACAGTTCCACCACCACTTAAGGGCACATGAAGTATCACAGCTAGCCAGTGGTGTAATCGGTGACTGATGGTGACTTATTCGACCCATCAATTGTGATCACCAAATCAATGTTCCATCACCACTATGTTGTAAGCGTGTTCTTTTTGCACTGCTGTCATGTTTGCTGGTGCAGATGTACCTCGCTCATCTTTCACAGTGGCCATGCATTTCATTGTAGAGATCTGTTGAGCCAAACTGTCCCTCAACACCTCTCCGCTGGTCTCATTGGACGCTAGCCACTCCTTCAGAGCCTCTGTCACCTTGCTTCCATCCTCAATCTTCACTGGCTCCAGCAAGTCTCCCGACCTGAGGCAGATGTTATGCAGCACGGTGCACACCGCCAGCACTTTGGGGATGAAGCTTGGGTGGAGCTCAAGAGGCTGCAGGAAGATCATGTGCCAGCGCTTCTTCATGATGCCGAAGGTCCTCTCGATGGAGGAGAGAGCCATGGCGTGGTGCTGGTTGAACTGGACGTGCACCGGGTTCTGGTCAGACTTTGAATAGGGTGTGATGATGCACACAGGCGTCTGTAGGCAAGGGTACCCGCCGTCGCCTAGGAGGAAGCATCCAGGTGGAGGGTAGAGGGCACATTTGTAAAGGGGACTGTGCCTCAGGATCCTCACGTCGGTCATAGACCCAGGCAGCCCCGCAAAGACGTCGATGAAGCTGCCCGTGTGGTCGCAGACCCCTTGGAAGTTGATGGTGGGGAGGGCCTTCTCAGGGAGGGGCTGGTCACCTGGACGCTGTTGGGGTTGCGGTACACCGGGGATCTTGACCCTGACGTGGCACCCACCTATGGCCCCCACAGCCTTCTCAAACACCGGGTGACGGGCCAGTCTGCCGAACCCTTGCACCGTGAGAGCCAGCTCGCCTGAAGAGGGCTTGTTTACAATCTTCAGAGAGAGCTTGACCAGTTTGTCCGCAACGTCGCGGACGATGCTGGTAGCATTGGACAGAGGGATTCCGAAAGTCTCCGAGACAGTTTTATAGGAGGTCCCGTGGGCCAACCAGTAAATAAAGACGAGGATCTTGAATGTTGCCGTCTGTCTGTCTTGACCAGTCAGGGCCAAGGAGAACAGATAATTCAGAGATTCCCTCTTCAATCGGTAGTCGGGATACGTGTCTCGTTCAGGATCACAGAAGACTTTGAGGATGGGAGTGGAGGGATTCAGCTTACTGCACTGAAGTAGCCCTCCGTTCTGTAAGAAGACGACCAACTGTATGTAAGTAAACACGTAGAGGGACTTTGTAGCCTGCCTGGTAGTCAGAGGCCTATGTCGATACAACACGCCACTTCTGTACATTCAAAAAGCTTCATGAGTGTTTTTTTAGTTTTTTTTATGTGTCGGTCTTTGTTGTCTTTTTAGGGGATTGAGTTAGTTGTTCATTTCCAGATGCTGCTGGACCTTTGGAGACACTTCGATGACTGGGACAGGTTCACTTCTTGAAGAACTTTTCCATTGTTTGGGTTTGATTATTTGACTGTTGTATTTTACTTCCCTTTCCCATCTTTTGTCATGTCTCTGATTAGTTTTTTTTTATGACCAAAACATGGCTCAATAGATTTGTGTATCTCACAACCAACCATCTCAACAGCATGTGTGTTTGTATCACATAGGCCTGAACTAAGATTTAAACATTTTAAAAAACTCTGATGGAAAGTGGACTGACCTGATGCTGGGTCATTGATGATCCTGGAGTTTCTTCCTCTGTTCTGTCGTCTCGCCACAGGCTTTGGCTCCACTCCTTATAAAACACCATGTCCTCTTTGGGACACAGCTGCTCATCTGAAACAGACACAGGTGCCATTACAGTAAATACAACTTGTGAAAGTCACTTCAAAAAGCTTCATATGTACAGTCTGGGCAAAAGGTTATGCACTATTCTCAAACATAGAACTGTGATACGTCAAACTGTCACACTCACCTGTCACTGGAGATGGTGTGTCATGTTCTGTGTCATCATTTATTTCCTTCTTGATGCGAAGTACTTTCATTCCATCCTTCTCCATGGTAACAACTTTTAACAATTTCCACTGAAAATGTTACAAAAATTAATTTACAGGAAGTGCAGTGCAGATGTAAAGTTTGGTAACAGAATGCAGGTAAAATCTGTTTTTTTATGTTACTAAATTTTCCAAAAACTCTTAAATATCTAACTTTGAATTAAGACAGAATGATGTCTGCAGAAAGAATGACACCTTCAAATAAAAAAATAAAAAAAACGATTTTAGTTATTGAACTACAGTAAATTAAGTGGATTAACACCCTATAACACAATTATAGTGACAGAATGACATCATGGGTCTCTGATTTGTGCTACACAGAAATGTATAATTACGAATGTCATTCTCTTCATGGTACAAAAATATAATATCATTTTGAGTATTATTCCACATACTGGCTACCACATTTGGTTGGTCCGGGCTTGACCAAATCTGTACCAATCATGGACGTCTATGTTTCACAAGTTTGGACATCACAGTACAAATCGGTACAAGAACACAAAACTGCAGTAAAAAAAATTAAGAAAAAATATGAGAGTGAATTCTTGACAGCTTCAGATGGTGCCTGCTCTTGGTGAAGGCCTCCATTCATCTGGCAGCCGAGTTAGATGGTACTAGGGAGGGACAGGTTAGATGATGGCAGAGTTAGCTAGCCGGTCCTGACGTTGTTCTCAGTCCCCAGCCCTCGGTAGCCACAGGACAACTCCTCCACTAGTGATGTGTAACATCCACTTGGGTGACGCTTCTTCTGCTGCCGATACGGCGCTAAAAACTCACCTCACGTCAGTCCAGTGTATAAAGCCACCCTCACTACAAGGGAGCCCTCAGCCATCTCCACACTGTAGTCCACTCACTTTGGCTGGGTTTAACTAGAAGCGGTGCTGAATGCATCTCTGTAATGCAAACAGTAGTCAGGCAGCTAAGCAAAGCAAACAAATCAATCTGCCATTCCATTGGTCAAGGACACTAAACATATTCGCTAGAAATTCAATGAGTTATCAAACACACAAAAAGATGTTACAATTTAAAAAACAACACTTAAATCAACTAAATATGTACAATATTTTACAGGAGTTCTCCGACTGTACTGAGCTACCCTCTACTTTTCCCTACGGTTGTCCAAACTTGTGAAAGAGATGTCTATGATTGGTTCAGATGTGGATTGACCAAATTTCAACTACTTTTCAACGTCCATGGAAACCTGGTGCTCAGTGGGTGAGGTGGCTGGTTACAGTAAATAGAAAGAGAGGGGACTCATGGGTAGGCGTCAGTAAGAGCCAAGAGAAGTGACATTAATTGGAGAGAGACAGAAGAGAGACAGGGAGAGTGAGGGGGTTGTCCAGACTGTTTTCACACTCTTGCTGTGAACCCCACTGGACAGAAAAATAAATAAATAAAGTTATGAGCTGAACATAACAGTTATACCAGTGGAAGGGAAGACAGTTGCAGGAGACACTATGAGCTGAACATAACAGTTATACCAGTGGAAGGGAAGACAGTAGCAGGAGACACTATGAGCTGAACATAACAGTTATACCAGTGGAAGGGAAGACAGTAGCAGGAGACACTATGAGCTGAACATAACAGTAGGCTGGTGGAAGGGAAGACAGTAGCAGGAGACACTATGAGCTGAACATAACAGTTATACCAGTGGAAGGGAAGACAGTAGCAGGAGACACTATGAGCTGAACATAACAGTAGGCTGGTGGAAGGGAAGACAGTAGCAGGAGACACTATGAGCTGAACATAACAGTTATACCAGTGGAAGGGAAGACAGTAACAGGAGACACTATGAGCTGAACATAACAGTTATACCAGTGGAAGGGAAGACAGTAGCAGGAGACACTATGAGCTGAACATAACAGTTATACCAGTGGAAGGCAGGACAGTAGCAGGAGACACTATGAGCTGAACATAACAGTTATACCAGTGGAAGGGAAGACAGTAGCAGGAGACACTATGAGCTGAACATAACAGTTATACCAGTGGAAGGGAAGACAGTAGCAGGAGACACTATGAGCTGAACATAACAGTTTTACCAGTGGAAGGCAGGACAGTAGCAGGAGACACTATGAGCTGAACATAACAGTTATACCAGTGGAAGGGAAGACAGTAGCAGGAGACACTATGAGCTGAACATAACAGTTATACCAGTGGAAGGGAAGACAGTAGCAGGAGACACTATGAGCTGAACATAACAGTTATACCAGTGGAAGGGAAGACAGTAGCAGGAGACACTATGAGCTGAACATAACAGTTATACCAGTGGAAGGCAGGACAGTAGCAGGAGACACTATGAGCTGAACATAACAGTTATACCAGTGGAAGGCAGGACAGTAGCAGGAGACACTATGAGCTGAACATAACAGTTATACCAGTGGAAGGGAAGACAGTAGCAGGAGACACTATGAGCTGAACATAACAGTTATACCAGTGGAAGGCAGGACAGTAGCAGGAGACACTATGAGCTGAACATAACAGTTATACCAGTGGAAGGCAGGACAGTAGCAGGAGACACTATGAGCTGAACATAACAGTTATACCAGTGGAAGGCAGGACAGTAGCAGGAGACACTGAGCTGAACATAACAGTTATACCAGTGGAAGGGAAGACAGTAGCAGGAGACACTATGAGCTGAACATAACAGTAGGCTGGTGGAAGGGAAGACAGTAGCAGGAGACACTATGAGCTGAACATAACAGTTATACCAGTGGAAGGGAGGACAGTAGCAGGAGACACTATGAGCTGAACATAACAGTAGGCTGGTGGAAGGGAAGACAGTAGCAGGAGACACTATGAGCTGAACATAACAGTTATACCAGTGGAAGGGAAGACAGTAGCAGGAGACACTATGAGCTGAACATAACAGTTATACCAGTGGAAGGGAGGACAGTAGCAGGAGACACTATGAGCTGAACATAACAGTTATACCAGTGGAAGGGAGGACAGTAGCAGGAGACACTATGAGCTGAACATAACAGTTATACCAGTGGAAGGCAGGACAGTAGCAGGAGACACTATGAGCTGAACATAACAGTTATACCAGTGGAAGGGAAGACAGTAGCAGGAGACACTATGAGCTGAACATAACAGTTATACCAGTGGAAGGCAAGACAGTAGCAGGAGACACTATGAGCTGAACATAACAGTTATACCAGTGGAAGGCAGGACAGTAGCAGGAGACACTATGAGCTGAACATAACAGTTATACCAGTGGAAGGGAAGACAGTAGCAGGAGACACTATGAGCTGAACATAACAGTTATACCAGTGGAAGGCAGGACAGTAGCAGGAGACACAACTGTGGTTTGTGTCTACTATGATTTCCTATTGTAGCCAATTCAGTTGCAGTCATTTTGCAAATAATTTTTTGGTCATTCTGTTACCGATTTGGAAACAGAGTGACACGTTTTAATCACTAAATAAATCATAAACCAAATGATCAGTAAACTACAACTAATTGGTAGCTCTACCTTTAATTGTTACTTCTGTAAACTTTCATAATCTTCCCACTTAAAGATATGTGGTGTTTTGGTAAAAATATAACAATATATTTCTTAAACTTACAGGCTAATGATTTCTGCAAAACTACATTTAAATGTTGATATTAGTTGGTAGTGGTAACATTGTGTTTTGATGCATTTCAAATACCTTGTAAGACATTTTCTGCTAGATGTCGTTTAAGAAAACATCCACTCCACTTGTTCCACTTAAACTACTGCCCAGCTGAACAGCACCTTATCATCTGAAGCTGTGGAAGACGATTGCCCAAGATGTGCCAGATCTCTACATTGGTTTTGTTTGTTTTCACAGCATCTTTGTGATTCTCTTTGTATTATTATTAGTAGTAGTATTAGTAGTAGTAGTAATAGTAGTAGTAGGAGGTTGACCGATAAATCGGATTTGCCGATTAATTATGGCCGATTTCAAGTTAACATAATCTGTATTTTTGGACACCGATCATGGCTGATTACACTGCACTCCATGAGGAGACTGCATGGCAGGCTGACCACCTGTTATGCAAGTGCAGCAAGGAGCCAAGGTAAGGTGCTAGCTAACATTAAACTTATCTTAGAAAAAACAATCAATCTTAACTACACATGGTTGATGATATTACTAGTTTATCTAGCTTGTCCTGCGTTGCATATAATCGATGCGGTGCCTGTTAATTTATCATTGAATCACAGCCTACTTCGCCAAACAGGTGATTTAACAAGCGCATTCGTGAAAAAAGCACTGTCGTTACTGCCGTTTCTTTACAATGTGTACCTAACCATAAACATCAATGAACTTTCTTAAAATCAATACACAAGTATACATTTTTAAACCTGCATATTTAGGTAATATTGCCTCTTTTAACTAGGGAAATTGTGTCAATTCTCTTGCGTTCTGTGCAAGCAGAGTCAGGGTATATGCAGCAGTTTGGGCCGCCTTGCTCGTTGCGAACTGTCTGAAGACCATTTCTTCCAAACAAAGACCGTAATTAATTTGCCAGAATTATTCATAATTATGACATGACATTGAAGGTTGTGCAATGTAACAGCAATATTTAGACTTATGGATGCCATAAGTTGGATAAAATACAAAACGGTTCCGTATTTCACTGAAAGAATAAACATCTTGTTTTCGAAATGATAGTTTCCGGATTTGACCATTTAATGACCTACGGCTCGTATTTCTGTGTGTTATTATATTATAATTAAGTCTATGATTTGATAGAGCAGGCTGACTGAGCGGTGGTAGGCAGCAACAGGCTCGTAAGCATTCATTCAAACAGCACTTTCCTGCATTTGCCAGCAGCTCTTCGCTGTGCTTCAAGCATTGCGCTGTTTATGACTTCAAGACTATCAACTCCCGAGATTAGGCTGGCAGTACTAAAGTACCTATTAGAACATGCAATAGTCAAAGGTATATGAAATACAAATGGTATAGAGAGAAATAGTCCTATAATAACTACAACCTAAAACTTTTTACCTGGGAATATTGAAGACTCATGTTAAAAGGAACCACCAGCTTTCACATGTTCTGAGCAAGGAAATTAAACATTAGCTTTCTTACATGGCACATATTGCACTTTTCCTTTCTTCTCCAACACTTTGTTTTTGCATTATTTAAACCAAATTGAACATGTTTCTTTATTTATTTGAGACTAAATAGATTTTATTGATGTATTATATTAAGTTAAAATAAGTGTTCATTCAGTATTGTTGTAATTGTCATTTTTTACAAATATAGATATAAAAAAATCGACGATTAATCAGCTTTTTGGGGTCTTCCAATAGTCAGTTTCGGCGTTGAAAAATCATAATCGGTCGACCTCTAGTAGTAGTAGTAGTAGTAGTAAGATCCATTTTCCATGTTTGACCAGAAATCAGTCTTTGCTTATTGCTAATTTTTAGGATGGAAAATGGTTGAAACATTTATATATGCCTTCATTTAGCCTCTTAGCTTTCATTTGACACCAAATGTAATGTACTCCTATGAACTAATAATTAGTACTCATGGGCCTTTTACATGGAAATGCCCGTATACAAACCTGGGATTGGCCAGCCGGATCCTGAGATTGCAGCCCTGCACCTGTCTTCTCTCCCTTTCCATCGTCTTTTGTGTGGACAAGTTCATCTATACAATTACCATAAACAAAAGAAACCATAAAATACATGTTTGATTATTTGCCAAAAAATAAATCGTGTAACAAAGCAAATGCAATCAACTTAGTTTCCAACCATCCACACGAGTTACATTTCCTGCCATCAGCTTCATGACGAGCGACAGAACGTTGCTTTGCCGCCATCGACTTGCCTTCCAAAATTTGCAGCTTCTTTTTATTCGACTCGTTTTCGACTTTTAATGCTTCGTTCTCCAGTTTACTTTTGGACAACTGTTGGCGAAGGACCACGGCGCTGTCCTCTACCAGTCGGACTATTTCCACGACCGCTGCCGTCACTACCGCGTTCATGAGGGAGGTTAGCTGACTTTGAAAGTGGCCAGCATTCTCCATTGTCATTTGCTAATAAATCTTAAACTTTTTTTTTTAGAAAACAACAATAATGTGATGAATTGTCATCAAAACCTACACGTATTCACGTTGTCTTCTACCTTTGCCTGGCAAATTGTAAACAATGCTTGTGCACGACTTCCTATTTGGGGAGGAGCTATTGACGAGTTGGTCATGCAGTAAGTATGGTGTGGTGCAAGTACCAAAAGGAATTTAGAATTTTATCATTTCAATTTGAGATTAAGATTTTAAAATGCATTTAAAATGTACTTGCACAACTATAAAGCAAGCAACAATGAGGTCACTGGTCAAACAATATTATATTAACTTCATAGGCTACAAACTGTCTTTCTATCTTAAAATGTGCCTTCCCACTGTAATCTCAATATTAATCAATTACAGTATATTTAGAATACCAGTATAAATGTTTTTTAAAAACACATTTAAAACATGTCAATAAGCTTATTTTATCTGTTAAGATGTATTTAATTAATGAGTCAAATAACATTATTCAATAGAAAATGAACAGAAAGAAAATAACATTTTAATAAATCTGACAGTCCTCTACGAACAGTACGTTGGTATCACAGTACCACACATCTATGGTTGCGACATGAATCATCACTGAGGTAGCATGTCAAATAAAAACAATGACTCTACACCCACATTGCATTGCCATTTTGACTCATTTTCCAGATTCCAGTATTTGAATGCTGGGCAACCCCAGCTCTGTCCGAACCACTTCTCGCCATAATGATGCTCTTGATTTTGATCTCTGGCCTCAGGTCTACAAAAGGCATCTTCCCAAGCGCCTCTGCAAATCCTGCCAAATGAAAATTAATTTCTATTGGAAACTATTCGCACCACCCCGGTTTGGGTTTCATTTTCACTTTGAGTCACCCGGATCCCTTATTTGTGATGTTGGTGTTGGAAATTCCCCTTCTTCCTCAGTTTCTCCAGCAAAACTTTCCACTGTCTCGAGGCTACGTCGAGACTTAAAGAAATAAGCAATTTCAGTGTTCTCTTTCCCATGCTGTTTCGATTGGCACTCTCTACATACAAATATACATACTGGTCTTGACGGAAGGAAAAAAACAAATTGGGAGTGAGGTTCTCGTCTGCACTGTTCAAATGATTATCCGTCTTAGTTGTTTAAGTTCAGATAGTGATTGAACGAACCGTACACATATCCATAACAACATACATTTCGAAAACCGTTTCGCAAGGGATGATTTATGTTTCTAAACGTTGAAACATCGCATCATAATTGTAGTTCACGCGCAGCCAACCATGGGCGGAGCTAACCGCTGTAAACCCTATCGATAAGAAGAAAGGTTTTCGAGAGCAAGCTAGCTACCTTTACCAGGAGCTGGAAATCCGACATGACGACGACAAATGGAACATTGTCGATCCCCGCTGTCGACAGTAATTTGTAATTTATTTTTGTTAGATTCATTCAACAGTTTCAGTGCTTTGTTGTCAGTGGTGGAAAAAGTACCCAATTATCATACTTGAGTAAAAGTAAAGATGCCTTAATAGAAAATAACTCAAGTGGAAGTCACCCAGTAAAATACTACTTGAGTAAAAGTCTAAAAGTATTTAAATATATGTAAGTATCAAAAGTGAATGTAATTGCAAAAATATACTTTAGTATCAAAAGTAAAAGTATAAATAATTTCAAATTACTTATATTAAGCAAACCAAGATGGCACAATTTTTGTTTTTTATTTATTTATCGATAGCCAGGGGGACACTCCAACATTGACATCATTTACAAACCAAGCATTTATGTTTTGGGAGTCTCTTGATGTTCTCTTGATGAGTGCGTGAATTGGACCATTTTCCTGTCCTGCTAAGCATTCGAAATGTAATGAGTACTTTTAGGTGTCAGGGAAAATGTATGGAGTAAAAAGTAAAAAAGATACCACATATTGTTACAAGATACCACAAAAAACTACTTAAGTAGTTATTTAAAGTATTTTTACTTAAGTACTTTACACCACTGTTCGTTCTCAAATGTAATCTTGGACACCTCCAGCCGAAGTTTAAAATGCGCCATCCTCTACAATTCCCAGTCGTTCCAGGACCACAATTTTCAAAAGTGGGTTCAAGACAGATGTTAGCTGAGTTGTTAAATAGTCACAATTCGCCATAATTGTATTTTTATACAATGACACGTATGAACATGCTAAGTCCTTTGAACGTTCTGCTGCTAGCTTCTTTCCTTAGCATGCCTGTCAAGGAAAGAAATCAACATATAAGCATTGCCACCATAGAGAAAGGAACACTGCCATCTACCGGATAGAAACTGGTCGCACAGGTGCCTTCCTAAAACTACTTTGGGCTGACAGCTCTTGCGGTCAGAAGTAAGCAAATCAAGGTTCATCAAATTTTGATTCTAATACCCCATTGTAAACTTGAAACCCTGTTCTTTTATACTACTCTGGAAAAAGTTACAAAAACCGAAAGGTGAACGAGTATACGTCGTTTTAGACATGCACTTTTGCCTCATTGAAGAAAGAGGGTTCAGGTTCTGAAGTCCAAGGTAAATTGGCAGTGGCAGATTTTACACAGCTGTGCAGTGTGCAAATGTGTACCATGGTTATCTCTGACATAACCTATAGACTTTGAGACTGCAGAGGAGAACACATAACTCTTTTATAGTCAGGTTGATCTTACACAATTCTAGTCAAAACCTGTATGTCGTTGTTGAACGCATAGAGGTCCTCTCTGTCTCTATCTACTCCGCTACAATGGTGTCTGGGAGGTTGTTGATGTCCATGGCCCTCCTCATTCTCTGTGGGTGTCAGGGCACACACAGTGGTAATGTGCTGGTCTTTCCTGGGGAGTTCAGTCACTGGCTCAACATGCGTGTGATCCTGGAAGAACTAGTGGAGCGAAACCATAGTGTCACAGTGCTGGTTTGCTCTGCCTCACCTTCAGTCAACTATACCAAACCAGAGGGTTTCAGCTTCAAGGTGTATAATGTTCCTTTTGAGAGACATGATTTGGAGTCTCTCCAGGAGGACTTCCTAAACTTCTGGATATACGAGGCTCAGAACGCCTCAATGTTGCAGGTGGGCCTGAAGATCCGGGAAGTGTTGGGAAGTATGACAGCTCTACATCTCAACATGTGTGATGCCATGTTCCACAACAAAGAGCTTATGGACACACTGAGACAGTGGGAGTTTGACGCAGTCCTTTCTGATCCAATGATGCCATGCAGTGACTTAATGGCAGATGCTCTTAACGTGCCTTTCATTATCTCGCTGAGGTTTACATTTGGCATGACTATGGAGAGGCACTGCGGGCAGATACCAGCGCCCCCCTCTTTTGTTCCTGCCCCCCCTTTGACGTACACAGACCAAATGAGTTTTTTTGAGCGGGTTCACAATTTTGTTACGTACATGATACATTCTAGCTTTTTCTCTATACACTGCCTACAGACCATTGATAAGTACTACAGTGGCATCAAGGGTAAGTTGATCAGAATTTGTCAAAAAGTTGGAAGGGTCCTTGCACCACAAGCTCAATCTCAGGTTTTGGTTTTTAGAAAGATTGGAATATCTACAAGAGGAATGTAATATCATGACTTGGTTTATTTGTGTATATATTTGATTAAGTGGATAAGCTAAATCAAGTTAGGTACTCCTTTGACAGAGCTCTGATTGAAGCAGTGCTTTCCCCATTGATGTTATATATAGGGCTAGGTCTACACTCTACTGAAGCTGTTCTGTGTGCAAATCTGCAACATGTTTGTTATCGAATGATTCATATGCACAATGGCTTTTCTAGTACAATAACTGTAACATTCTGAGAGAGAGAATCCGCTGTAAAAGTTGTAACAATATAATTACTGATTAGCTTGTATAGCTTTTGTGGACCACTTATTCAGCAGTACTGCGTCTAATTCATAATGCATCTCGACATTTATCAGGCAGACCTACGACTTTATGCGAGATCTTGGGGAAGGCAGATATCTGGTTGATACGGACCTACTGGGACTTTGAGTATCCTCGACCTTTCCTTCCCAACTTTAAATTTGTGGGAGGCCTTCACTGCAAACCTGCAAAACTCCTTTCAAAAGTAAGGCTTTTCAACACAAACGTATCGACTGTCTTACAAGATGATCTATTATCTACAGTCTATTGGGCTGATAACATTGAACCATAAGGAAACAGATTGTGTTGAATTTCAGGCCATGGAGGACTTTGTGCAGAGTTCAGGAGATGATGGAATCGTGGTGTTTTCCCTGGGATCCATGATCAAGAACCTCACTAAAGAGAGGGGAAACACCATAGCCACTGCATTGGGACAAATACCACAGAAGGTTAGTCTGTTGCTTTAAAAAAAAAAAAAAAAAGCTTTGTAACATTGTTATAAGTAGAGGTGTCATCGTCTCCTTGATCCCGATATTGGATCCATTTGTACGATTCAAACCAGCTAGCTTACACTTTGCATTTGGCCATCAGGGAGCCTTCAAAAAAACATAGCTTCTTGTTATAAGTACCGTTTCATTGCAGGTTCTCATTCATATTCCTGTTTTCTCACCATAGGTGCTGTGGAGATACAGTGGGGAGAAACCAGAGACTCTCGCCCCCAACACAAGAGTTTATGAATGGATTCCACAAAATGATTTACTTGGTGATATGTCTTTCTTGATAACAGTCATAAACATATAAACATTCCTTGCGTACAACAGTGTTCAACAACCCTGCTTCCTCTCGTTGTGCTGTATCAAAAAGGTCATCCAAAGACCAAAGCCTTTGTCACCCACGGTGGGACTAACGGACTATATGAATCCATTTACCATGGAGTCCCAATGGTGGGCATCCCCTTGTTCGCTGACCAGCCAGACAATATCATCCACATGAAAAACAAGGGAGCTGCTGTAATGGTGGACTTCAACAAGATGACATCCAAAGACCTTGTGGATGGCCTCAACAGTGTGATCAATGATCCATCGTAAGTCACAAATACACAACTGGTTTCCTCACGCCAACCTTTTGGGCAACTGTTGAAAATGTGCAGTGAAATAACTGTCTCTATTCCCCTTTCACCAGGTATAAAGCAAGCATGATGAGGCTGTCAAGAATCCACCACGACCAACCAATGAAACCCTTGGATACAGCTGTGTTCTGGATCGAGTTTGTGATGCGTAACAAAGGGGCTAAGCACTTGAGGGTGGAGGCCCATAACCTGAGCTGGTACCAGTACCACTCTCTAGATGTGGCAGCTGCTCTGCTCACCATAGTGGCACTTGTCATAGTTGTATCCATTAAAACATGCATTTTCTGCTTCCGCAAGTGCTGCAAGAAAACTAAATCGAGACAGAAGACAGAGTGACCCCTTTAAATAATGTGAAAGGGTCATTCCACCAAATTAGTACCTTGTTGGGTAGTGTAACTTCGTGAAAAACAAATGTTTTATTTCACCTCATTTTAACATTCTGTCACAAATATGCATGTTGAACTTTAATTGAAAAAATGTTTTGCCCATCAAGGTTAAATGAAAAAAATACTAATTATTAATTGCCAAATCAAGTATAGCCGAGTTGACTGTAACAGGGTTGATGATGTCGTCTAAAATCTGCCATAAATCCCGTTGCGACAGGTAATCAAAGCTTGTTGTGTGCAACAGGGAGAACCGAAGACAGAAGATAAGAGTGACCACCTGGAATAATGTTAATGTCAGGTATTATTGCAGTGAAAGAATCATGTGCACGTCTGTGAAGTCTTAAATACTATTTGAATGCATTCACATGCTTTGAACTTGTTGAGAAACACTGATTGGCTAATAGCCTACAAACTGTGTCAACTATAAACCAAAAGCACAGCTATCATACTTGTAAACCAATCGTAGTGTTCCAAATCCATATGAATAGATTGTTCTTTATAAATAATGGTTTGTTGTTACATTTAACTGCCAAAAATGCTGTTATGGAGGGAATTTACTTAGTACACGTGTCAATTCCACCGAGGGCCGAGTGTCTGCAGGTTTTCACTCCTCTCTTGTACTTGATTGATGAATTAAGGTCACTAATTAGTAAAGAACTCCCCTCACCTGGTTGTCTAGGTCTTAATTGAAATGAAAAACCAAAAACCCGCAGACACTAGGCTCTTCGTGGAATGACTTTGACCCCTGCCTTAGTAGGTGACGTCAGAGGTCAGCATGTGGGAGAAGTCGGAGCTGAGGGATGATAGTCGAGTTTCCCACTAGTAATTAGGAGTTGGAGGGGCATTCAAGTGGATTTTTCTCAGTAAAAATACCACCTTCCCACTTGGTTATGGATGCAGCATTAACAGTGGTGAAACTCGTCTATCATCCCTGTGTCAGAGTCTATCTAGAAGAGCGAAGGAGTCCGGCGCAGGACACAGGTAAGAGTAAAAAAACACTGTATTTACTCAATCCAAGAACGGAACAAAAGTCCCGTTACAAAACAAGGACAAAACAGAAAGGGAAACCAGAGGGTTGAATAAGGAACATAATTATGAGATGGGAACCAGGTGTGTAAAACAGACAAAACAGAAAGGGAAACCAGAGGGTTAAATAAGTAACATAATTATGAGATGGGAACCAGGTGTGTAAACAGACAAAACAAAAGGAAAAATGAAACATGGATCGGTGGCAGCTAGAAAGCCGGTGACATCGACCACCGAACACCGCCCGAACAAGGAGAGGGAACAACTTCGGTAGAAGTCGTGACACCCTGAGCTCCGACTTCTCTCACAGGCTGACGACCTCTGATGTTACCTACTAAGAAAATAACGTCATTTTTAAATGT
The DNA here is from genome assembly GCF_013265735.2 of Oncorhynchus mykiss. Lineage (NCBI taxonomy): Eukaryota > Metazoa > Chordata > Actinopteri > Salmoniformes > Salmonidae > Oncorhynchus > Oncorhynchus mykiss. The sequence goes on along the minus strand of NC_048585.1, from coordinate 51,345,333 downwards.
AACAACAAAACATTTTTTTATGAAGAGCCATCTATTCATATGGTTTTGGAACACTGTGATTGGTTTACAAGCATGATAGCTGTGCTTTTAGTTTATGGTTTACACATGCCCTTATGGTGATGACCTTTTGCAAATCCAATCAGTTTTCCACGTTCAGGTCATCACATTGATAAAAAAATACCTTAAATGACATAGAAACAACGGTGATTCAACCAGTTTTTTCCCAGTGGCACATCCCTAAGTCTCAATATACACAGAACACCCACACTCTTTACTTGTGCATATATTTAACATCATGCCAAATGTATGGCAAAGTCAAATGAACATATGGCATTCTCTTATGTACCAGTCATAATTATACATTTATAGAGCTAAATATGGGTGAGTTCAAACCAGTGGAGTAGAGTAAGGGTGACCTGACACGCTCTTTCCGCCCACTGTCACGCCCTGACCTTAGTTATCTTTGTTTTCTTTATTATTTTGGTTAGGTCAGGGTGTGACAAAGGTGGTATGTGTGTTTTTTCTTGTCTATGGATTTTTGTATATCTATGGGGTTTTGGTATGTCTAGGTATGTAGGCCTATGGTGGCCTGAATTGGTTCCCAATCAGAGACAGCTGTTTATCGTTGTCTCTGATTGGGGATCCTATTTAGGTTGCCATTTTCCATTTTGGTTTTGTGGGTTATATTCTATGTTTAGTTGCCTGTTTGCACTAGTCATATACAGTGCCTTGCAAAAGTATTCGGCCCCCTTGAACTTTGCAACCTTTTGCCACATTTCAGGCCTCAAACATAAAGATATAAAACTGTATTTTTTTGTGAAGAATCAACAACAATTGGGACACAATCATGAAGTGGAACGACATTTATTGGATATTTCAAACTTTTTTAACAAATCAAAAAATGAAAAATTGGGCGTGCAAAATTATTCAGCCCCTTTACTTTCAGTGCAGCAAACTCTCTCCAGAAGTTCAGTGAGGATCTCTGAATGATCCAATGTTGACCTAAATGACTAATGATGATAAATACAATCCACCTGTGTGTAATCAAGTCTTCGTATAAATGCACCTGCACTGTGATAGTCTCAGAGGTCCGTTAAAAGCGCAGAGAGCATCATGAAGAACAAGGAACACACCAGGCAGGCCCGAGATACTGTTGTGAAGAAGTTTAAAGCCGGATTTGAATACAAAAAGATTTCCCAAGCTTTAAACATCCCAAGGAGGATAATATTGAAATGGAAGGAGTATCAGACCACTGCAAATCTACCAAGACCTGGCCGTCCCTCTAAACTTTCAGCTCATACAAGGAGAAGACTGATCAGAGATGCAGCCAAGAGGCCCATGATCACTCTGGATGAACTGCAGAGATCTACAGCTGAGGTGGGAGACTCTGTCCATAGGACAACAATCAGTCGTATATTGCACAAATCTGGCCTTTATGGAAGAGTGGCAAGAAGAAAGCCATTTCTTAAAGATATCCATAAAAAGTGTTGTTTAAAGTTTGCCACAAGCCACCTGGGAGACACACCAAACATGTGGAAGAAGGTGCTCTGGTCAGATGAAACCAAAATTGAACTTTTTGGCAACAATGCAAAACGTTATGCTTGGCGTAAAAGCAACACTGCTCATCACCCTGAACACACCATCCCCACTGTCAAACATGGTGGTGGCAGCACCATGGTTTGGGCCTGCTTTTCTTCAGCAGGGACAGGGAAGATGGTTAAAATTGATGGGAAGATGGATGGAGCCAAATACAGGACCATTCTGGAAGAAAACCTGATGGAGTCTGCAAAAGACCTGAGACTGGGACGGAGATTTGTCCTCCAACAAGACAATGATCCAAAACATAAAGCAAAATCTACAATGGAATGGTTCAAAAATAAACATATCCAGGTGTTAGAATGGCCAAGTCAAAGTCCAGACCTGAATCCAATCGAGAATCTGAAAACTGCTGTTCACAAATGCTCTCCATCCAACCTCACTGAGCTCGAGCTGTTTTGTAAGGAGGAATGGGAAAAAATTTCAGTCTCTCGATGTGCAAAACTGATAGAGATATACCCCAAGCGACTTACAGCTGTAATCGCAGCAAAAGGTGGCGCTACAAAGTATTAACTTAAGGGGGCTGAATAATTTTGCACGCCCAATTTTTCAGTTTTTGACATGTTAAAAAAGTTTGAAATATCCAATAAATGTCGTTCCACTTCATGATTGTGTCCCACTTGTTGTTGATTCTTCACAAAAAAATACAGTTTTATATCTTTATGTTTGAAGCCTGAAATGTGGCAAAAGGTTGCAAAGTTCAAGGGGGCCGAATACTTTCGCAAGGCACGGTACGTAGCTTCACGGTTCATTTAGTTGTTTTGTATAGTTTTGTTCAGTGTTCTCTCTTTTATTAAAGGAGTTATGTACACTTATCACGCTGCGCCTAGGTCTCATCGTTACGACGAACGTGACAGAACAACCCACCATAAAAGGTCCAAGCAGCGTGAAAAGGAGGAGCAGCGTTTGATGGAGCAGAAAGCATGAACATGGGACGAAATACTGGACGGTAAAGGATCCTGGACGTGGGAGGAAATACTGGCAGGAGAGGATCGCCTACCATAGAGGCAGGTGGAGATAGCACGGGAGGAACGGCGAAAACACGCAACGAGGGTCCCCAGCCCGGGGCCTACGGCGAGGATCTGCAGTCCAGAGCCTCCAACGATGATCCACGGATCAGTGCTACAAGACGGACTCAGGCTAAAGAAGGGGGGCGGCGTCCAGAACCAGAGACGCCACAGAGGTTAGATGCCCACCCAGACCCTCCCATATAGGTTTAGGTTTGCGGCCGGGAGTCCACACCTTTGGGGGGGGTACTGTCACGCCCTGACCTTAGTTATCTTGGTTTTCTTTATTATTTTGGTTAGATCAGGGTGTGACGAGGATGGTATGTGTGTTTTTTTGAGTTATGTACACTTATCACGCTGCGCCTTGGTCTCATCGTTACGACAAACGTGACACCCACAGACTACTGAGCAAAGTCTCTTTCACTGCGCCATTCAGTTTCTCTGTATTACAGTAAAGGTAATCTCAGTTAGCCCAGAAGTAAAATCATGCGTAATTTGGTCAGATGTTTCGTTTATATAGTCTGCCCACAAGAGATTACAGTAAAGGCAACACTACAACCAATATTGTATATTTTCCCAAATCCAATGATAATGAACCTAGAAAAGGAATATCATGAGAAAAACACCTTGGACCTCATTTGAAACCTGTACATTTTCAGTTGTGAGAGAATTTTTACGTACCTTTCCGCATTCGTTCCCTTGTCCCTCAGCTTCCAATCCCAGAAAAGTGAGACATAAACCCAGCAGCAGTCCACCTGACATCATCTTCAACGAGCCACCCTACCAGTATCCAGAACCACACAGTAGTTGATCCATTCCACTCACTCTGAACTAACCCTGTGGTAGTAGTGGTGGGGCTAGTGATCTACCGTAACACTCTGACGCCTGACTTGAAGTGAGCCAGAGCTACGTGAGCCCGCCAGAATCCTACCTTCAAAGCAGTGGAGGCTGCTAAGGGGAGGACGGCTCATAATAATGGCTGGAATGGAGCAAATGGAATGGAATCAAACACATGGAAACCGTGTGTTTAATGTATTTGATACCATTCCAGCATTTCACTCCAGCCATTACCACGAGCCCATCCTCCCCAATTAAGATGGCACCAACCTTCTGTGCTTCAAAGAGACCATAGGGCAAATACACTATACATACAAAAGTATAAAATCGAGCACACTGCCATGCAATCTCCATAGACAAACATTGGCAGTAGAATGAATGGCCTTGCTGAAGAGCTCAGTGACTTTCAACTTGGCACCGTTATAGGATGCCACCTTTCCAACCAGTCAGTTCTTCACATTTCTGCACTGCTAGAGCTGCCCCGGTCAACTGTAACCGCTGTTATTGTGAAGGGGAAACGTCTAGTTTGTGTGGTAGGGCACACAAACTTTCAGAACGGGACCACCGAGTGCTGAAGTGTGTAGTGCGTAAAAATAGTCTGTCCTCGTTTGCAACACTAACTACCAAATTCCAAACTGCCACTGAAAGCAACTTCAGCAAAGAACTGTTAACTGAGAGCTTCATGAAATGGGTTTCCATGGCCGAGCAGCCGCACACAAGCCTCCCATGGCCAAGCAGCCGCACACAAGATCACCAAGCATTGGCTGGAGTGGTGTAAAGCTCAACGCCATTGGGACTCTGGAGCAGTGGAAACGTGTTCTCTGGAGGGATTAATCACACTTCACCATCTGGCAGTCCAACAGTTCCACTGAAGGGAAATCTTAAGGCTACAGCATACAATGACATTCTAGACAATTCTGTGCTTCCAACATTGTGAAAACAGTTTGGGGAAGGCCCTTTCTTATTTCAGCATGACATTGCCCCCGTGCACAAAGCGAGGTCCATATAGAAATGGTTTGTTGAGATCGGTGTGGAATAACTTGACTGGCCTGCACAGAGCCCTGACCTCAACCCCAGTGAACACCTTTGTGATGAATTGGACTGCGAGCCAGGCGTAATTGCCCAACATCATTGCCCAACCCCACTTATGCTCTTGTGGCTGAATGGAAGAAAGTCCCCGCAGCAATGTTCCAACATCTCATGGAAAACCTTCCCAGAAGAGTGGAGTCTGTTATAGCAGCAAAGGGGGGACCAACTCCATATTCATGCCCAGGATTTTGGAATGAGATGTTCCACAAGGAGGTGTCCACATACGTTTGGTAATTTAGTGTACATATGCAGTGGCTATTGATTCCTAGGAGTATTTGTTGCTTGTTTATGTCTAACTTTAAGTCACTCTGGATAAGAGTGTCTGCTAAATTGCTCAAATGTCAAATGTAACTGTTTGTAGATGAGAGAGAGGGAAAGTGCAAGGGGAAACACAGAAAACCAGTGAAAATAAAGCAAGAGACTGATAAAAAGACAAGAGGGGGAAAGAGGAAGTGTCAGTGACAGAGAAAACCAGGACAAAGTATTGATGAGCTCATAGGCCATCCGAGACCAACTTTTCAATACGGAATGTTCTCTTACAGAACAAGAGATCATGGCATGATTTTTCTCAACTGATAATGAGATCGCAACTGATCGATGTGATCCATCACTACCTCTCTATCTATGGTCAAACAGACGTCAGTGTCGACTGATGGTTGTTTACCAGTTCTACTGAGACCTTGACTGTTGGCTGAGAGAGCAGTGGCTAAGTGTGTTGGGGTGTCTTTACGCTGCTGTCTTGGCAGCATTCCTGTATGGTCATCTGAGGACACACTCCGCTTCCAGGAAGGGTACGATGATGCTGACAAGAGTAGTCCTCTCATGCCAAGGTAGCCTAGTGGTTAGAGCGTTGGACTAGTAACTGGAAGGTTGCAAGTTCAAACCCCCGAGCTGACAAGGTACAAATCTGTCGTTCTGCCCCTGAACAGGCAGTTAACCCACTGTTCCTAGGCTGTCATTGAAAATAAGAATTTGTTCTTAACTGACTTGCCTAGTTAAATAAAATCAAATGCCCTGCAACGGGAAAGCTATCACCAGACGAAGGAGTCAAAATATTTAGTCTGATTGGTTTTACGTCACAGTGTCCCGACATCTTGCTCTGTTTGACATCCCCAAGTTTTTGCAAAATATGAGATTACTTCTTTAGTGCACCTAAAAATAAATCTGTAAATTGCTTTAGTGATTGGCAGTTGAGACCACTTCCAGATCAGCACTGTTCTACTCCTGCAGTACAAGTCAAATGCCCTGATTAACATTTTTCCCGTCAGCGTATTACTGGAAAGCTCCTTTAATAACCAGACAACCTGGATTCCACAGAGTTAACTGGAGAAGAGTTCAACGGTTTTACGTTACAGGGATATAATCTTGCAGTACCTTCTTGTGCCACTGTGTGTCACTCTTAAGAGGGGTTTCAAAAAGTTACATGTTCTCGGAAATGGACATTGGTCTTGGAAATCACTTCCGACCTCAAACAAAACCTTTCACTACCTCGTAATAACCCTATCCTTTCACTAACTACCTCCTAATAACCATATCCTTTCACTAACTACCTCCTAATAACCCTATCCTTTCACTAACTACCTCCTAATAACCCCATCCTTTCACTAACTACCTCTTAATAACCATATCCTTTCACTAACTACCTCCTAATAACCATATCCTTTCACTAACTACCTCCTAATAACCCTATCCTTTCACTAACTACCTCCTAATAACCCTATCCTTTCACTAACTACCTCCTAATAACCCTATCCTTTCACTAACTACCTCCTAATAACCCTATCCTTTCACGAACGTACTCCTAATAACCCTATTATTTCACGAACGTACTCCTAATAACCATATCCTTTCACGAACGTACTCCTAATAACCCTATTATTTCACTAACTACCTCCTAATAACCCTATCCTTTCACTAACTACCTCCTAATAACCCTATCCTTTCACTAACTACCTCCTAATAACCCTATCCTTTCCCAGTTTTAACCAAATAACTGCATTTAGTGAAAAACAATGTATAATTATGATTAGGTTTAAGGGTGAAAAGCCATGCATATGTTGATTTAGTATGCCCCCCCCCCCCCCCCCCCCCCCACACACACACACACAAGTGTAACAGCTAACTGTATTACTTGGTGGTGTGGTACAACAGTAACAGCTAACTGTATTACTTGGTGGTGTAGTACAACAGTAACAGCTAACTGTATTACTTGGTGGTGTAGTACAACAGTAACAGCTAACTGTATTCCTTGGTGGTGTAGTACAACAGTAACAGCTAACTGTATTACTTGGTGGTGTAGTGCAACAGTAACAGCTAACTGTATTGCTTGGTGGTGTAGTACAGCAACAGTAACATCTAACTGTATTGCTTGGTGGTGTAGTATAACAGTAACAGCTAACTGTATTGCTTGGTGGTGTAGTACAACAACAGTAACAGCTAACTGTATTACTTGGTGGTGTAGTGCAACAACAGTAACAGCTAACTGTAATACTTGGTGGTGTAGTACAACAGTAACAGCTAACTGTATTACTTGGTGGTGTAGTGCAACAACAGTACCAGCTAACTGTATTACTTGGTGATGTAGTACAACAGTAACAGCTAACTGTATTGTTTGGTCGTGTAGTACAACAGTAACAGCTAACTGTATTGCTTGGTGGTGTAGTACAACAACAGTAACAGCTAACTGTATTGCTTGGTGGTGTAGTACAACAAACACAACAGTAACAGCTAACTGTATTGCTTGGTGGTGTAGTACAACAGTAACGGCTAACTGTATTACTTGGTGGTGTAGTACAACAGCAACAGCTAGCTGTATTGCTTGGTGGTGTAGTACAACAAACACAACAGTAACAGCTAACTGTATTACTTGGTGGTGTAGTACAACAGCAACAGCTAACTGTATTGCTTGGTGGTGTAGTACAACAGTAACGGCTAACTGTATTACTTGGTGGTGTAGTACAACAGCAACAGCTAGCTGTATTGCTTGGTGGTGTAGTACAACAGCAACAGCTAACTGTATTACTTGGTGGTGTAGTACAACAGTAACAGCTAACTGTATTACTTGGTGGTGTAGTACAACAGTAACAGCTAACTGTATTACTTGGTGGTGTAGTACAACAGTAACAGCTAACTGTATTCCTTTTTGGTGTAGTACAACAGTAACAGCTAACTGTATTACTTGGTGGTGTAGTGCAACAGTAACAGCTAACTGTATTGCTTGGTGGTGTAGTACAGCAACAGTAACATCTAACTGTATTGCTTGGTGGTGTAGTATAACAGTAACAGCTAACTGTATTGCTTGGTGGTGTAGTACAACAACAGTAACAGCTAACTGTATTACTTGGTGGTGTAGTGCAACAACAGTAACAGCTAACTGTAATACTTGGTGGTGTAGTACAACAGTAACAGCTAACTGTATTACTTGGTGGTGTAGTGCAACAACAGTACCAGCTAACTGTATTACTTGGTGATGTAGTACAACAGTAACAGCTAACTGTATTGTTTGGTCGTGTAGTACAACAGTAACAGCTAACTGTATTGCTTGGTGGTGTAGTACAACAACAGTAACAGCTAACTGTATTGCTTGGTGGTGTAGTACAACAAACACAACAGTAACAGCTAACTGTATTGCTTGGTGGTGTAGTACAACAGTAACGGCTAACTGTATTACTTGGTGGTGTAGTACAACAGCAACAGCTAGCTGTATTGCTTGGTGGTGTAGTACAACAAACACAACAGTAACAGCTAACTGTATTACTTGGTGGTGTAGTACAACAGCAACAGCTAACTGTATTGCTTGGTGGTGTAGTACAACAGTAACGGCTAACTGTATTACTTGGTGGTGTAGTACAACAGCAACAGCTAGCTGTATTGCTTGGTGGTGTAGTACAACAGCAACAGCTAGCTGTATTGCTTGGTGGTGTAGTACAACAGTAACATCTAACTGTATTACTTGTGGTGTAGTACAACAGTAACAGCTAACTGTATTGCTTGGTGGTGTAGTACAACAGCAACAGCTAACTGTATTGCTTGGTGGTGTTGTGCAACAGCTAACTGTATTGCTTGGTGGTGTAGTACAACCGTAACTGCTAACTGTATTGCTTGGTGGTGTAGTACAGCAACAGCTAACTGTATTGCTTGGTGGTGTAGTACAACAGTAACAGCTAACTGTATTACTTGGTGGTGTAGTACAACAGTAACAGCTAACTGTATTGCTTGGTGGTGTAGTACAACAAGAGTAACAGCTAACTGTATTGCTTGGTGGTGTAGTACAACAGCAACAGCTAGCTGTATTGCTTGGTGGTGTAGTACAACAGTAACAGCTAACTGAATTACTTGGTGGTGTAGTACAACAGTAACAGCTAACTGTGTTGCTTGGTGGTGTAGTACAACAACAGTAACAGCTAACTGTATTGCTTGGTGGTGTAGTACAACAACAGTAACAGCTAACTGTATTGCTTGGTGGTGTAGTACAACAACAGTAACAGCTAACTGTATTGCTTGGTGGTGTAGTACAACAGTAACAGCTAACTGTATTGCTTGGTGGTGTAGTACAACAGTAACAGCTAACTGTATTCCTTGGTGGTGTAGTACAACAGTAACAGCTAACTGTATTACTTGGTGGTGTAGTGCAACAGTAACAGTTAACTGTATTGCTTGGTGGTGTAGTACAGCAACAGTAACATCTAACTGTATTGCTTGGTGGTGTAGTATAACAGTAACAGCTAACTGTATTGCTTGGTGGTGTAGTACAACAACAGTAACAGCTAACTGTATTACTTGGTGGTGTAGTGCAACAACAGTAACAGCTAACTGTAATACTTGGTGGTGTAGTACAACAGTAACAGCTAACTGTATTACTTGGTGGTGTAGTGCAACAACAGTACCAGCTAACTGTATTACTTGGTGATGTAGTACAACAGTAACAGCTAACTGTATTGCTTGGTGGTGTAGTACAACAGTAACAGCTAACTGTATTGCTTGGTGGTGTAGTACAACAAACACAACAGTAACAGCTAACTGTATTGCTTGGTGGTGTAGTACAACAGTAACGGCTAACTGTATTACTTGGTGGTGTAGTACAACAGCAACAGCTAGCTGTATTGCTTGGTGGTGTAGTACAACAAACACAACAGTAACAGCTAACTGTATTGCTTGGTGGTGTAGTACAACAACAGTAACAGCTAACTGTATTACTTGGTGGTGTAGTGCAACAACAGTAACAGCTAACTGTAATACTTGGTGGTGTAGTACAACAGTAACAGCTAACTGTATTACTTGGTGGTGTAGTGCAACAACAGTACCAGCTAACTGTATTACTTGGTGATGTAGTACAACAGTAACAGCTAACTGTATTGCTTGGTGGTGTAGTACAACAACAGTAACAGCTAACTGTATTGCTTGGTGGTGTAGTACAACAAACACAACAGTAACAGCTAACTGTATTGCTTGGTGGTGTAGTACAACAGTAACGGCTAACTGTATTACTTGGTGGTGTAGTACAACAGCAACAGCTAGCTGTATTGCTTGGTGGTGTAGTACAACAAACACAACAGTAACAGCTAACTGTATTGCTTGGTGGTGTAGTACAACAGCAACAGCTAACTGTATTGCTTGGTGGTGTAGTACAACAGTAACGGCTAACTGTATTACTTGGTGGTGTAGTACAACAGCAACAGCTAGCTGTATTGCTTGGTGGTGTAGTACAACAGCAACAGCTAGCTGTATTGCTTGGTGGTGTAGTACAACAGTAACATCTAACTATATTACTTGGTGGTGTAGTACAACAGTAACAGCTAACTGTATTGCTTGGTGGTGTAGTACAACAGCAACAGCTAACTGTATTGCTTGGTGGTGTTGTGCAACAGCTAACTGTATTGCTTGGTGGTTTAGTACAACCGTAACTGCTAACTGTATTGCTTGGTGGTGTAGTACAACAACAGCAACAGCTAACTGTATTGCTTGGTGGTGTAGTACAACAGTAACAGCTAACTGTATTACTTGGTGGTGTAGTACAACAGTAACAGCTAACTGTATTGCTTGGTGGTGTAGTACAACAAGAGTAACAGCTAACTGTATTGCTTGGTGGTGTAGTACAACAGCAACAGCTAGCTGTATTGCTTGGTGGTGTAGTACAACAGTAACAGCTAACTGTATTACTTGGTGGTGTAGTACAACAGTAACAGCTAACTGTGTTGCTTGGTGGTGTAGTACAACAACAGTAACAGCTAACTGTATTGCTTGGTGGTGTAGTACAACAACAGTAACAGCTAACTGTATTGCTTGGTGGTGTAGTACAACAACAGTAACAGCTAACTGTGGTGCTTGGTGGTGTAGTACAACAACAGTAACAGCTAACTGTATTGTTTGGTGGTGTAGTACAACAACAGTAACAGCTAACTGTATTGCTTGGTGGTGTAGTACAACAGTAACAGCTAACTGTATTGCTTGGTGGTGTAGTACAACAGTAACAGCTAACTGTATTACTTGGTGGTGTAGTACAACAACAGTAACAGCTAACTGTATTGCTTGGTGATGTAGTACAACAACAGTAACAGCTAACTGTATTGCTTGGTGGTGTAGTACAACAGTAACAGCTAACTGTATTGCTTGGTGGTGTAGTACAAAAGTAACAGCTAACTGTATTGTTTGGTGGTGTAGTACAACAGTAACAGCTAACTGCATTGCTTGGTGGTGTAGTACAAAAATAACAGCTAACTGTATTACTTGGTGGTGTAGTCCAACAACAGTAACAGCTAGCTGTATTACTTGGTGGTGTAGTACAACAGTAACAGCTAACTGTATTGCTTGGTGGTGTAGTACAACAACAGTAACAGCTAACTGTATTGCTTGGTGATGTAGTACAACAACAGTAACAGCTAACTGTATTACTTGGTGGTGTAGTACAACATTAACAGCTAACTGTATTACTTGGTGGTGTAGTACAACAGTAACAGCTAACTGTATTGCTTGGTGGTGTAGTACAACAACAGTAACAGCTAACTGTATTGCTTGGTGGTGTAGTACATCAGTAACAGCTAACTGTATTTCTTGGTGGTGTAGTACAACAACAGTAACAGCTAACTGTATTGCTTGGTGGTGTAGTACAACACCAGCTATTGTTATGCTATTGTTATTGTTATATACTTTGAATTTGCTTCAACAAACACAGTACCAACCAGTACCACAGTACCAACCAGTACCACAGTACCTTGTGGAGAACAAAGAATGTTGAGGAACACGTTATACAGTGATTAAAATAATAGGGCAAATCGGTTTTTATCTCAGTGCAGATGTTCAAATCAGACATGAGACTTTCTTTCTGTTGGGTCATCAGGTTAATACTTTATTTGTTTGATTGTAGCGAAGAGGAGAGAGGAGAACAAGAGGAACAAGTTAAAGAAACAAGGAAGTAAACAAACAAGAGACTTTGGGAAAGCTGTGGCTACAAGCCTTTGTATCAAATCCAGAGACAACGTTATCAGGCAACAGTAAAACATTTGATATATTTGAAGAAGAAAGAAAACGGTAACGTATTTGAGGACTCTAAAAACTATGGCACAGTATTTACCTAAACATACACAATACCAAACTGTTTAGCCACACCCCTAGAACTATGACCAGCTTCATAGCACTCTAAACCACATGGTTTTTCTTCAAGTTATTTGCCATTTTGATCAATTCAGCCATATACCATTTACATTTCTTATGCCATAAAAAGGCACCTTGTCTGAAATCTGGAAGATCCTCACCATTTCAATACAGCTACGTTTCAATATATCAAAGCGGAGGCACAATTCATTTGAACTTACTAAACATACTGTAAATGTGTATTTCATCACCAGAATTCACTCTTTATGTCTATTTGCAGGCGTTTGGTCAATGATTGATTGCCATGATGGCAAAACTATGGCATAAGAAATGTTTTTTTACAAAACACAAATATGTCCATATAGTGAAATGGCCTTCGATAGGTATAGTATGGAGAGAGTCTTTACAGCTGGGTAGGGAGGTGGGGCTCTGGAACAAAACCACTGAAAAAGGCAACATAAAAAATACAGGAGGTCCCAATACCCCGAGGGATATGCTGCATAGAAGCAGATTTGTTTTGGTTTTCCTTTTTCACAGACACACACATACACACACACACACACAGAGAAATGCGCACACACACACACACACACACACGAGACGCACAAAAGGCTTGTAACCACACCCAAGTGGAGGCCGCAAGCCCCTGCGGTTGGTCACGCTGTGTTTTCGTCCTCCTGCCCGAAACGAACAGCACAGCGGTGGCATCATACACACATACCCATTACACACTTCAAAGAGGTGGTGTAAAGTGTGTGTTTGTTTGGGGAGGAAGGGGGATAATTGGACAGCTCCCATACTGATTCTGAGAAATAAACGTGGCAGCTGCTCTTTTTGAGGGGGTTATACTCCGGAACAAATACAACCGAGACAAAACCGAGATTGAGAGCTGAGATAATGGGGAAAAGGACAGGATGTGGAAGGAAAAAGAAACAAAGTTATGGGGAAGAGAAAGTGAGTGATTTTGGATACCTAGGAGGATATAAACTGTTAGGAAGCGAGTGTTGCTCATGCTTTAGTGGATACAGAACCCAAGTTTCTTGACGTTCCTAGGACTGTACAGTATATATGCATACCAGACTTCATAACGACTCTTTACACATGTTATTTTTCAAGTCAGAAAAACTGAAATCCATCTACCTTTAATGCATTTTGTACTTCAATAACCTCTTGACTAAAATTACATTCATATTTATAAGTGTACTCAAACCCCCTTTTGCTGAATCCACTTTTGTCTCGCTAGCTAAAGGGGGTAGAAAAAGTTAAACAAATCCAAAAATGTAGTGTAACACATAAATCACACAGAGAAAGACTCAGGACAGGAAAAAGACCCACAGGATTCTGGGAAACTCAGAGCGGCACAGTGGATGCTGCTAAGCCCGGCCCTTCAACACCAGCTCTGTGGGAGACGATTACGTCACCTCTCGCTTCTCTACCCCAGAGCGCAGAAGGAGGGAGGGAGGAGAGGAGCTATTGGAACACAAAAAGCTGTCTGAGACAAGCAGACCTCAGTGTGGCGTGATCTTACTGCGTCTTCCGACTCCATTCGCCTTGTCCTTTTCTATCTCCTTTCAGTGGAGGGGGAGGGGTCTTTTTGATTCGACATCAAGATGTAGGAAGCGCCGTTGAGGGTACTGGCCTAGGTGCGCCCTGGCCTCTGTGTTTCTCTTTTAATCTCTCTCTTAGGATCACAGAAATTGCCCTGCCCTGATTCCATCTCTATGTATTTCCTTGTACACTCCCTCTCTTCAACACGGCCTAGCAAATGGAGTGGGTCTTTGGTGGACACCAGGGGGCATCAGGGGGAGGGAAAAGGCCACAAGAATAAAAAGGTTGACTGATTCTTGTTTTATTATTTTCAATCCTTGGAAAAAATGAGATGAGTACAAGGACAACTGGAAGTGTATGGTCTACACTAGCCTATGATTGTCACCCAGTGGCCAGCTACAGTACATGTGCATAACAGCTACAAGTGTCAAGTCTTCCCTCCCTTTTTCTAGGAATGTTTTCCAGTTGTTATGCACAAGGTAAAAACTAACATGAACCTCGAAGCAGACCTGGACTGAAAGTCATCTGGCCACTCTATGGTCTTAGGTTAGTGACCCGGACTGAAAGTCATCTGGCCACTATGGTCTTAGGTTAGTGACCCGGACTGAAAGTCATCTGGCCACTATGGTCTTAGGTTAGTGACCCGGACTGAAAGTCATCTGGCCACTATGGTCTTAGGTTAGTGACCCGGACTGAAAGTCATCTGGCCACTATGGTCTTAGGTTAGTGACCTGGACTGAAAGTCATCTGGCCACTATGGTTACTGGAGGTAACATAAGCTCACAAGATCGGCAATTGACACAAATACAGATTCTACTCCAGGCAAAAGGTTCGCTAGAGTTGCTGCTTTGTGAACGGGAAATAGAGGAATTCCTTCTAATGCTTCTATGCACTGACCTATAATGCCTAGTCCATCTAGTGTTAGAATGTTGCTAACGCCTCAGAACCCCATGGAACGATCAGCACTCAGATGGCAGCCATACAGCCACTCACACACATCCACGCCAAACAAGCAGAATCCCACCTCAGCGTTCACAAACAGAATTCCTACATACTGTGCATGTTACCTGTTCATATAAAGCTCTCACAGACACTTGGAGCACAAGTTTACTAAAGCAATCACACATATCACACACTCACACAGTGTAATTTAATGCTCCGACTCCCACCATGTCGAATTATGTCCATTTTGGCTGATCCCTTCTGTCCCTAAAACAAGGCCTCCCCTGTATTTATATGCGGTCAACAGAATGGGAAGCGGACCGAAACAAATGATTCGCAAAACACACCCTGTTAGCTGTTGTTATTCTTATATTATAGATATTGTCGTAACAAGTTTGAGAGGACAATTAATCAAGCTCTAGAACTATTACTACTGAAAGACGTGAGAACAGAAACCAGAGGTGAATGGGGCGAGCCAGAGGAAAGGAGAGGGGAATGATGGATCTGTCTTTTTTCTCTCCTCCTCTTACTTCACTCCCCCACTTCCCATCATCCCTCCTCCTGATTCAACGCTTTGGCTCTGATCGCTACTTTACAAAAGAGAGGCAGGGGACTGTGCAAGTGTACGCACTACAAAGGAGCCGATGGCACCCTTCCTTCTCCACTACAGGGACTGGTCGTCCGCTTTGAAATATTCCTCAGATGTCATTTCTATATACACCTTCTACAACTTTCCGTTGCTGTTGTCCCGCTGTTTCTTGCTGCTGCCGCCACTGCTGTTGTAGAGGCTGGGGTTCCCCACTAGGTGGTGTGGCGCCATGCCAGCGTAGGGACCAGCTGCAGCAGCGTAGTTGAAGAGGGCAGGGAGGAAGGGCAACGGCTCCACCTTCTCCCCCCCGGGGGCCATCATGTTCAGAGCCATGGGCAGGGTGGCCAGGTTGTAGGGGTAGGCCAGCAGCTGCGGCCCGTAAAGCAGGTGGTAGGGGTCGGGGTAGAACGGCAGTTTGGCAAGATCCCCGGTAGGCACCATCTTCCCCAGCGGCCCGAAGGCGAGAGGCCCCGTCGGGTAGGACATGAGCAGGTTGTCCTCCTGCTTCTTGCCAGAGCGGTAGCCACCCTGGACGATGAGGGGCAGCGGGTAGTCCTGCATGGGGTATCCCCTGGCAGTGACCTCCCCTCTGTGAGGGTCTCTCGATGGCGTTGGGGAGTGGTCCAGGGGCTCTTCCTCGGACGGTGGGGGGTCCCGGGGGAGCAACAGGGCATGGGCAGAAGGGCGGTCGCTGCCACTGACCGACCCAGGGGGCAACTGAAACCTCTGGAGACCCTGTGTGCCACGCAGGGACTGGGCAACCTGTTGGTTGGCCTGCATCAGCAGGTCCATAGCAGTGGGGAAGTGGCTGGGAAACTTGGAGGGCCGCCTCTGCAAGGGTGGGCTGTTAATAGCAGTTTGAATTGGTGTGTGTATCGGGGACGGTGCGGGACTAATCGGCTCCTCTTTGGGTACCAGGAGGGTCCCCTCCATGTCTCTGGGCTGCTCCTGTAGTGATGCTCCCCTTGACTGCTGAGCCCTCTCCATCTCCCTTTCTCTCTGCCTCTCCCTTCCCAGCTCTCTGTCCATCTCCCTCTCCCTCTGCTTCCTCCTTCCTAGCTCTCTGTCCATCTCCCTCTCCCTCTGCTTCCTCCTTTCTAGCTCTCTGTCCATATCCCTTTCCCTCTGCCTCCCCCTTTCCAACTCTCTCTCCATATCCTGTTCCCTTTCCAGCTCTCTCTTCATCTCCCTCTCCCATTCTCTCTGCCTTTCCCTCTCCACCTCCCTCTCCCTGGCTAGAATCGAGGACATGGTCAGGTCTTGTGCTTGGTTGGGACTGGGGCTCCTGGACAAGGGTGGGACCCTGAGATCTTGGGCCACTGGTGAGTTCTTAAAACCAGCATGATGGAGGAGGCCCATCCCACATCC
Source organism: Oncorhynchus mykiss (assembly GCF_013265735.2). NCBI lineage: Eukaryota > Metazoa > Chordata > Actinopteri > Salmoniformes > Salmonidae > Oncorhynchus > Oncorhynchus mykiss. Next base: position 51,328,767 of record NC_048585.1, on the reverse strand, counting down.
CTCCCTCTGTCCTTTCCCCACAATATCACCCTCCTGCTTCACACCACAGACCCCTTGGAGGGGCACTGTTGTCATGGCAACGGACAGAGGAGCAGCAGTATGGCTGATTCTCATCTGCAAGGTCGGGGCCATATTTGGAGAAGTGACAGGTGCAGGGCTGGTCCTCCTGTGGTTCTGCCCCTCCAGACTCCTCTTCCTGGGGGTCCGGTAGTCCAGACATTCAGCTCCGCTGCTCATGACCAGCACACCCTGGAGTGCCGAGGAGTAGCAGAGGGAGGGAGATGGTGTCGGCCGGTCGGCTGTGGGGATCTCTGGAGGGGGCTGAATAATCTGAGGACTGGGCTCTCTGTCAGGAATGGGAGTTGTGAGTTCATTAAGTTCTTTGAGTTCAGGGCCGCTGCACAGTGTTGGAGTTTGGTGCTCTGCTTTCACCTCGCTAGGCTGGCTTGCGCACTGCAGCGGCTCTATGGCCTCGCTACTATGCTGTGTCTCTGGGATAGGGTAGCTGATAACGGGGACAGAGTGAACAATGGGAACATGGTCACTCGTGGTGTCTACGTCTTTGCTAACAGTGCTAACTGTTGTCTCTGCTGCTGCTGCTGTTTTTGACTCTGTCTGCGTCTCCTCCTTTTCTCTCTCCGGGGAGCTGCTTAACTCGTGGCGCCTCACGTGGCGGTTTAGCGCTGAGGATGTCTTGCACACCTTATGGCACTGCGGACAGGTGTGTCTCGCCAATGACCTTCTGCTTAGGCAACTTGGACTTCCCTTCCCTAGTATAGCCCTCTCTCTCGCCCTGTCTACCTCTGTTAACTCCGTCTCTGTCTCCATGCCCTCATCTCGTGACTGACACCCCGCTCGGGATGGCACAGACGAGGGGTTGGGGGCTTTGGGGTGCTGGGCTCTCTGGTGGTCCTCTAGTTGGTCCCTGGAAGGGAAGGGGGCCCTACAGAGGAGGCACACAAACTCTAGCAGGTGGCTAAGCTCGTGTTTATCCCGCTTCCTGGAACTGGAGAACCAGCGGCCACACGTATCGCACTCCGACGCACTTCCATCGGACCAGGGCCGGCGTTTTGTGTCCATAAGGGGGACTGAGGTAGACAATGGGGGCTGGGGAGAGACCAGGGGAGGATCAGCGAGCTTAAGGTGGGCTTCCCCGATTTCTTCCTCCCCCTCTTTGTCCTT